>NC_079461.1:20266969-20570000 GCF_026250575.1 Diorhabda carinulata
GTATTCGCGTATTCCCGTAAACTCGGGTGGTTTGATAGCAGTTGCTATGACACTCCTTTGAAGAATGTACAAAGTTATATAAAAACTATCTTCATTATTTTATATTTTCAAAAAATTAAAAATGCTACAAAAATTTTATTAAATGATTAAATTTTATTTGATGGACTATTTCGTGAATATTTATTTACCTGTAGTAACAATAGTTATAACCACCGAAGTAAAAAACTATCTAATAAGGTCAAAATATGCATAATTTTACTTTCCCGCACTAGTGCGGGAAAGTGACACTTTCAAAGCTAAAATGCGTGCGGGAAAGTGGGTTAAAACGCATGGTCGTAGAAAATAGTTATTTTCCTAACAAGTGCGGAAAGTGATACTTTCCCGCACGCGATTGCAGTTGTCCCGAACGACGCGGAGCGGAGTTCGGGCAAGCGATCAAGTGCGGGAAAGACACTTTACGCATGTGTTAGGAACATCATTTTTTCTACGACCGTATATACAAAAAAGTATACCAACCCATTTTTGAAAAATTATTTTATTCCAAAAAACATAACAATATAAAAAACTGTAACTAAAAGCTACTAATTATTATAAATATTAATATTGAAAGCACAATTTGTTGTATTCTGTAGACTAGTAAGAATTGCCGGTCCAGTGAATAATTTGGTTTCAACTGGAAGGTAGATGACGTCGATGAGGATTGCATCGGTTGCAGGTCGCATAAAGATGACGATGGCGGTGACGGCAACAGTTTTAAGTCATTTGGCAGGTAACAGCTCAGAATTAGTTTCATTTGCAGCTTTCAAGCCTTTGTTCATAGTACCATATATGAGCATTAACTCGGCTTAAGGAGACCCAGAGCTGTCGTCTCTGACCTCACTTAGGCAAATCTCAGCAGGCGCGTCCAAGTCGCGGGGGTGGGCCCGACTCAAAAGAGTCGGTGGCTAAGTTTTACTGGGGACCCAATGTTGCGGGGTATAACGCAATCCCCTACCCAGGGATACGGGTGAAGACCACACCGGCGGAGAAGACGAAGAAGAAGAACTTCAGCTCGGCGGATCCGGCGCAAGTGGCAACCCTTGCTTCTAGGGTTAATAAAAGAGAAAAGTGGGTAGATAAAACTCATTAGCTGCAGAGAAAGCAATTTATTTAGGAGAAGGCACTCCGATCTAAAACCCTGGTCCTCCAGGTTGGGGGTTGAGGCGTCGGGCCAACCCCTCGATACTCGTAAAAACGAATAAAGGTTAAAAATCCCAGTCAAAAGCCTCGGAATCGGAAAAGTAAAAAATTAAGACGACCAAAGCAACGGAAACGGAAAATGAATTTAGGAACATGGAACGTACAAGGCCTCTCCACCAAAATCAATGAAGTTCTACGAGAAATAAGACAACTAAATATGGATATAGTGGTGCTAACGGAAACAAAGAAGAAAGGACAAGGTTCAGAAAATTTGGGTCATTATGATCACTTCTATTCGGGAATATCTAAGGACAAACGAGCTCAGAAAGGAGTATCTATATTAATTAAGAAAAGTTTAAGAAAATACGTGTCATCGTGGGAAGCAGTCAATCAACGAATTATCAAAATAACGACAGTCATAGGAACATATGGGGTTAATGAAGACGACACAGTAAATAACAAAGATGACTATTTTGAATGTTTGTCCGAAGAAATTTCTAAAGTAGGCACCTCAAGAGAGGTAATTATCCTAGGAGACCTAAATGCAAGAACAGGCAAGAAAATAGACGATCAGATAGTAGGAAGATTCGGGGAAGAAGTAACAAATGAAAATGGAAACAGACTTATTACATTATGCCAACAAAATACATTAAAAATACTGAATGGCTTCTTCCAACACAAAATGATACATAAATACACATGGGTACAGCATACACGGGACTTAAGATCTATTATAGACTATATAATAATGAGACAAAACACAAAAATTAGAATACAGGATGTTAAAGTACAAAGAGGGGCAAACTGTGGCAGCGACCACTTCTTACTTAGAACAAAAATCTTACCTTTCATGCAGATGAATAAAATAGAAAAACAGCAACAAGAAAAAGCATTTGAAATAAAAATTAATAGATTCAATCTAAATAGCTTACAAGAGGAAAGTGTAAAGAACTTATATCAAAAACGTCTAGATGGAAAACTGGTACAGGAAAATTTTGACAATCCGGAACAACACTACAGCTTTATCAAAAGAAGCATGATTGCTGCAGCGGAAGAAGCCTTGGGAAGATCCGATAACACTAGAAGACCAAGAACGTACTGGTGGGACAAGGAAATTGAGGATCTCATAAACGATAAGAAAGTAAAGTTCTCCAAGTTTCTATGCACAAAAAAGAAAAACGAGACATGGGAAAAGACCTGCACTCAAATAAACACATACCTAGGAGGCAACAGAAACACAGAAAGTTGGAAAACCTTAAAATCTCTTCGAGAAGATAGATCAAATAATCTTATATCGCCAATAACATTAGAAAAATGGGATGAGTACTTCTCTAAATTGTTTACAGAAACAAGACCAGAGTTCAAAAATCAAAGACAGGACAATATAAACATCATCACATCTCCGCTTAGAATTACAATTAAAGAAGTAAAAAACGTTTGTCAGTCACTAAAGAATCGAAAATCTCCAGGCCCGGGTCAAATAGCACCAGAGTTAATTAAAAATGGCACTGAAAAACTTTTTTCTCATCTGCAAATGCTTTTCCAGAAGTGTATAAATGGTGAAGCGCTACCCCAAGAGTGGAAAACATCTTATATGACTACCGTATATAAAAAAGGGGGCAGAGAAAATTGCGACAACTACCTGGGACTTACAGTGCTGTGTACAATATCCAGAATTTATGGAAAAATCAGAAAAAATAAAATCGAACAGGAATATTGCAACATGGAGGCAGAAGAACAGGCAGGCTTCAGAGCGGGGAAAACCGCCAAAAATCAAGAGCTCCACCTTTTGTATGTTGACCTTAAAAAAGCATATGACAGCGTACCGCAAACAAAACTATGGGATGCCTTGGAAAGAACAAATATAAATGCGGCCCTAATAAAAGCAGTACAAAAGCTTTATGAAAACAGTAAATCACAAGTAAAAATAGGAAACAAGGTTTCAAAAGGATTCTCCATCAATAAGGGGTTAAAACAAGGATGCTGTCTGTCGCCCACACTCTTCAAGATATACCTGGAACACGCACTAGCACACTAGAAAAGGAAATGTAAGAACATAGGTATACCACTAATCGATTCCACACTATATACCCTGTGTTTTGCAGATGACCAAATAATCTTGGCACAGGACTACGAAGACTTAGAATATATGACAAGAAAGCTAGTAGAGGAATACAGGAAATGGGGTCTAGAAGTAAATTTTAGTAAAACGGAATATATGTGTATTGGAGGAGAACAACAAAATTTAATACTTGAAGAAACACAACAAAAAATAAGTCATTGTACAAAATACAAATACCTAGGCATGATCATCACTAATGATGGAAGATTAGATGAAGCAATAACACAAAGAAATAACCAAGGAAGACAAGCAATAAGACAACTAAATAGTGTATTGTGGGACAAACAAATATCCAAGGAAAACAAACATCGAATATACAATAGCATAATAAAAAGTATAACAACATATAGTAGCGAAATCTGGCCTCTAAAAGAAAAAACAATCAAAATGCTTGAAGCCACAGAAATGGATTATTGGAGACGCGCGGCAGGAATATCAAGACTGGAAAAAATAAGAAACGACAGAATCAGGGAGATCATGAAAGTGCAACATACGATTACGGAAGACATTAGGGTGAATTAGTTAAGATGGTACGGACATGTCCAAAGAATGCCTGAAGACCGCATACCCAAACAAATTTTAAATTGGACACCACAAGGAAGAAGAAAAAGAGGAAGACCAAGATTAAGCTGGAGAGAAGGTATCGAGAAGGATATTCGAGAGAGAGGATTGGAAGAAGATCTTTGGGAAGATCGAGAAAAATGGAAACTGGGAATCGGAAGACGGCGAAGAACGTTTTAACCCGATTAATATATATATGCAGCTTTCAAAATGGCCTCGGGAAGTTCTTCTTCGGATGAATCCATTAATATTATTGTATCGGATTCGGTTCAATGTGGTTTGATTTAGAAGAAGATTGTACTTATTCGGTCACTTCCAAGACGTTTTGAACAACTTTCACGTTTTAGTAACAATTACATGGTTAAATAAAAAATATCTGTATTATTTTATATTTTCAAAAAATTAAAAATGCTACAAAAGCTAGAAAAGGTTTAATTTTTATTCGATGGACCATTTCGTAAATATTTATTTACCTGTAGTAACAATAGTTATAATCTCAGAAGCAAAAAACTATCTAATAATGTAAAAATTTGCATAATTTTACTTTCCCGCACTAGTGCGGGAAAGTGACACTTTCAAAACTAAAATGCGTACGGGAAAGTGGGTTAAAACGCACGGTCGTAGAAAAAAATATTTTTCGTGGCCTAGCTCTACTTACTTCAAGTAACTATCAATTTTACCTCAACGGGTAACCATTTTAAAGTATCGAACTTTATGATGCACACGGTTTCATGGTTCGAAATGAATTGACGCAGACAAATACGTTCGGACCATACATAATCCGTCTATTCTATTGCATCTCGTATATTAACTGGAGCCTAGTCACTTTCTTAGATCGTGCTAAGTTGTGCACAAAAAAGTATGCTACGCCACTGATTTGTACTTATTCTTTTAGTAGCGTTTCACAAATTTCACGCCCTGTTTATGTCAATCTGTCCAAGTAATCAAAAAAAAATCTACATCGGATAATCACATTCCTAGAAAACTTCCATTATCTAATGACCCTTATCCTTTATGTCTGAATATATGAAAAGGACTACAGTACAGATGTCAACACCTCTTGACTGATTTGAAAGATTCCGTGCAGGTAGAAAATAGGTACTGCGGTGTCCTTCATTAATATCTCACTCTATTATATTCAGTTATAAGTAAGGGATACATAAGTTCGTTTTTATCACATTAAATCTTTTGGTTTTTTTGAAAGATTTGGAAAGAAAAAAATCCGATAAAGAATAATTTCTTTTATTGATAATATTAAAATATAAAAAAGCAACGCTTTAGTCGTATTAAACTAACATCCATAGGTGTTAATTGAAGCATATTTTAGAAAGAGGTTATATTAAAAACAGCGTTGCCAGACTTTTAAACTACTACGGAGATTGACGAAACGTAAATCATATTCTATCGTTGAATCTAGTCTTAATGAATATACTTGTCAGAAACTAATGAACCAAGAGGGAGATAATGAAGATTCTAGCGAAGAAGCATCATCATATGAAAAATATCTTGTTGTAATTAGGCGGCTAAGACATAAATAAGCACCAGGACTAGATGACCTTAAACTCTGCGACAGTTATAAATCAATAACACTTCCTAAACACTTCTTTCTACCATAACTGACCATATTAGTAGGCTACAGTCTGTTCTCATCATCTGTAGTGCCCTACTCGTATCAGATCTTGTTTCTGATGCATATTTATTGATTTCACTATCGTTATTTTGGTATTTACTTTTCGAAACTAAATCTTTTAGGCCTCCCGAAATTCGAGTCGCTCCTAAACACAACCTAGAAAATTATGAGCACTCTTGTAAGAAATCGATTAGAGGGATTGCAGTAAAACTCGGGGACTATCAGCAGAGTTTCAGAGCCGGGAAATTGACAATCGATTTCCCGCATTTGATGTCATAAACAGTAGAAAAGTTCTATGAACACCGAATGGACCTGCCTGTGATGTTTGTAGACTTTTCATAGCAGGAAACGCATGAAGCAGGTGATGAGAAAAAAGGGGATCTTCTCAAAGCTTATATTAAATTGGTACAAATGTCGATGAACAACTCTAAGGCCAAAATTTTGACGAAAGATGGACTAACAAAGATACTTCCAAGAGAAAGAGGTGTTCAACGACTTTGTTCAACATCACAATAGAGGAAGTTACATTTGGGATAGAGGCGGGGAAGACGTTACGACCTGGTACTTGTGGCAAGTGATAAGAGAAGCCTAGAATAGTGCAATTGATGGAAAAAGCTGGTGGAATGGACTTGTAGGTGAATAGAGTATAAAGTTTGGTGTGTAAAGTTTCTGATGAGGAAAGAGCTGGGCACGTTCACGAAGTTGAGTATATACAAAACAAGAATTAAACCAGTCATTACATATAGAGCCGAAACTATGTGACTGTCAGGTGAGGACGAAGAGGATCTTCGAATAATGAAGAGAAAGATCTTGAAGAATATACCCGAAGCGGTCAAAACCGACCTTAGGATACGTAAGAAGTAATATTGATAAAGATCCAAAGGCTTAGGAGGTTTGGACATATATAAAGAAGAGATTCGAAAGCCCTGACACAAATTTTTTATGATTGATATGTTCCATTTTGAAATTTTCATAATAGTAATACATAGAATTGGAGCTAATCGCAACAAGTTAAAATATTAGATTAATGAGAAATATCCAGTGATCTATTGAATGCATAAAGGCACTTAAATAATCAATATATATTAGTTTGACTTATGGCAAAGTCCAATATTAGAAATTGCTTTCGTAACCAGTTATTTTCTCGTAATTTCCCCGCCGGTTCAAATTTACCACATATTTTGCAATTTTTTGGTCGATCTATTCAATGATACATCATCGTCTTTACAAGATAACACCAGTAGCTGTCAAGTGACGTGAACAAAGCTCTTTAAAAGCCCTCAACAATCCTCTCCGCCACGCCCATCGCCCAGATTTGTACAATTCCCTTTGATCCGTTCGTGTCTATCTGTCGTCGAGTTGTCGTCCTTATTTATGCGCAATCCATAAAAACAGGACCGTAATTAATTTAATTTCTAATATGAGGTTGATAAGACTTTGGCTACGAGGATTTCTTCATATTAACCTGACCTGGTTCTCTCATTTTACTTTTTGTTTTATTTTTGATTTATCTATTGTACATAAATACTCTTATCATCGCGTGGTACATATCTTAAGTAGCGCTAAACCTTTAGCTGCTTTCGTCGTCTGTTTTTACATCTTGGTCAACGATGTCACCAAGATACTTAAAATACGAGACCTAATCAAGTTATTCCACATTTATTTTAACTAAATGGAACGACAAAATCAATATTTTGATTTTCTTTATTAGACCTGCCCTCACTTTTTGAACTCTCACAGTCGCAAATGAAGAACCCGTTTAGAATTTTACGATGGGCTCAGTATACGTCCAAACTTGGACCAAGTATATACAACTCTGGCCCTAGCTTGGAAGCCGTTATTGGCCCAGACTTACTGGGAATCTGGGATGATAACAATGTCCCTCCCTTGGTTTGCAAACCTGGACCAGGCCTTAACCATATAATATTACATATTACTTTTAATGTCGAGATATCTATTATAGTTAATATATTAGAACAAAACTTTATATAGTTATTCAAAGTTCTGCCAAGCCTGGCTGACTATAGGATGGCCGAGGTAGGGTTACCCAGAGTTCAGCCAAGCTTGGGTTAATATGGAATGGCCGAGGTCGAGTTACCCAGAGTTCAGCCTGGCTTGGGCGACTATAGAATGGCCGGGGCTAAGTTAGCCAAGTTTGGGCCATTATTGGTTTGCCAAGGCCGGACTGTCCAGTGCTGGCCCAAGCTAAGCCCCATCGTTCAAGTATGGGGGCTCCTACATGGGAATATATATTTACGGATCTGCTTAAGAAATAAACAAAGAAAGGCTTCGAATTATTAGAAACAACTAAATTGGATATTTCTATAAACCATTGAATATTATTCAAGAAGTTCAGATAAGACGTCTACTGGAAATCAAATAAAGGATATTTAAAACCATTTGCCACGACTTTACAACTACGAAATATGGACAAAACTGTCTAATTGTCCACCGATGTTGGACGGTTATATTCAATTTACTCATTTCCACTTTCAAATCTCTCATATCACTTGTAAAAAATCTCCAAATTCAACAGTTTACACTGTTAAACCAATGATTTGGATCCATCCAAAGGATCCTGTAAGTGTTTGTTATTTTTGTTTGACTCTAACAAATGGCGTTACCCAACTCCAAACATACTATCCAGTAAACTTGTCTTCGGCCAAATGTTGGGAAAGGAAATGGATGAACTTACTGCAGCATTTGAGGAAGAAAATTGTTCGGCCCAGAAATTATTAGACAGTGGAACTCAAACCTTATTGGCAGTCTATAATGCTCCGAAATATGTGAAAAGTCTCGATCATCTTTGTTATATGCATTACGTCAAGTCTACAAAACTTAACAAATCTGTGCAGCTTTGAAATATTACACCAACAAGTGCAGCTGCTCATCAACATTTCAAACGTGTATATTATCAAGTTCAAACTTGGTTAGGGCATGATTTGGAACCCCATGTATAGGGTTGGGCAATGAGAAACGATTATCTGGAGCCTATCATGACAATTTTACCATCTGTTCCAGAAGATTTGCTAAATACAATTTTCAGCAACTGCAAGAGTGGCTGTAGTTCGCGATGCAGATGCAGGAAAGCGGGCTTGTAATGCTCTTTAGCTTGTGGCCATTGTAATGGGCAAGCTTGTCTCAATGCTCTACCATATCTGAGCGACATTAACGAAGATGGAATCTTTGACCCCGAAATCATGGAAGAACTTGAGACAAATGTCGTTAAAGTCGATAATGAAGACCAGTTTGAAATTTACCAGCAGCCGGAAGACGACGATGAAGAGGAAGAAGATGATTAAAATGATAAATTGTAGTTTTTGTACCCTTTATTCCATTTTTTTTTACTTTTAATAAAAATAAATGTATTGAATGATATTTTGTAATAAAAAAATTTATTTGTTTTTTTTTCATCATGTAAGAAGTGAAAAGTGGATAGGTTAGGAAAAAAATCATAAAATATAATATAATAGTTAATAAAAATTGACAAATAGTTATAATCATTGATTTATCGATACTTCATCTATTATATATGGCGCGTTTTCGACCCGAGGCACCGCGGTGCACCGGTTGACCTGAAGTGATGCTGTGACCGCTCGCTCTCTCCGACCTCTATCTCGAAAACGGTTCACCGTATGAAAAATTTTTTTAAACAAAATTTGTAGAGAATTTTGTATTCTACAATATTGATAAAAGATACAAATAACAAAAAACCCATAGGCAATGAGATATTTACAAAAAAAGCGCAAAAAACAGATTTTTGTGGCCTTTGATCTTGAAATTTAATAGTTGCGTAAATCTTACCATATGTAGGTTTTGAGACAACTTTTAGGGTGTCAATATACAAGTATTTACAGACTTACAGCTGGGTATCTCGTATTCTGAGATAAACTTAATATAATAACTGGACTAATCCTACAAAGAAAGAAACTACAGAATATTTTGCTGTTTTAATTTCGAAAGGACAGAAAAAATCACTGGACAAAGAAAGCGTTATGTGAAAATCTCTTCCAATCGCATCGTCTCCAATATTAATTATTCCATATCAATTCTCTCAAATTATTTTCCTCCCTTTTTACAAATTTTATTGCTGGTATCATTATGAATCTTATATTCATGACACTTGTAGGACTTGTAGAATCTTTCAAAACGCTTTTGTGGATCACATAATTTTTGGTTTAAATACGATCCTGTAAAAAATACAGATGCTCGCCCAGGGACTAGCATCTCACCGAATAGAGCGAGCGACAACCCCCGTTTTATAATCCTGTAATATGAGTTGAGCATTGTAAGGACCAACTAGTAGAGGAAAAAGCGACGTAATAGCGTCGCAAATCTCACTTTGTTGCACCATTCATCAAATTTGTTTGCCTTTTACTGTCGATCGAGCATACAGGACGTCCTAAATTGATATACATTTAATGAAAACTAAATTTTTCTATTAAGAATTTGAATTCTACACAAGGAGCTAACAATATCGGTAGATTTACGAAGAAAGGTCAAAGTTAGAAAAAAAGTGTAGGAAAAAACAAATAAAAATCATTTGTTGCAATAAGAAAGTATGTATAACCTATATGACAAAAAGATTAAAACTTCCTATGTTTAACATAGTGAAATTAATGCATTTAACAAATTAACCTTTTAAATATTAACATAAAAAGAGTTATTGACAATTTACTTGACACTTAATTTCTTAGTTTGATGTATCAATAAGCTCTGGGATTGAGTTTGGGCTAAGAAATCCAATTCTTCTTTTTAGATCATATCTTAAATGTACTATCCCCGAAAAACCATTTCTGCAATGTAATCTTGCAGAATTCTGGTAGTTTACGGCCTTGTATTGTCATGTATAAAGTTTAATTAGTCTCCAGCGTAGTTTTCGATATATCCATCAGCAGTCAAACCTATTCTTTCGTGAACACGATCGCCCTTATCATGCAGGAATCACTTCCATTAGCACTCCGTTCTTCGAAGCAACAAATTGCTCTCTTGGTCTTCGATGCCTTGTCAGTCGCTACCATGAAAGCATATTCTAGTCTCTAGAAACTTTCTTTCCAAAGCCTCAAGTGGAAATTTTGAGATAGTCGTAGGCTCCTTGTGTTGGGATCCTAGTATGGAGCCTTGTGGAATACCAGCAAGAAAGGTTAGTGGTTGACATAAGCAATAATCAACTTTGACAGAAGCTTTCTAACGAGCCCGGCGAGCCAGACCTTAGCAGAGTTTGGAAATGGGAACTGTGTGGGTGGAGCTGGGTGAAAGCTATATCAGGCCGGGCTTCGGGTTATATGTTGGGCTAGAAATTCGGTTTCATTCAGTTTCAGTTTATCAGCTAGAAAGTATACAGTTTTTAAAGACGACGGCTCTGTTTTCTGTGGTGGAAACTGCTTTTAAAAAGGAACGTCCTCTATAAATGAAGAACAGAGATGATGGATTAAATGGTAAGAGAAACGATAAAGGGTAGTGGGTTTACAACAGTTGTACTTCGTTATTTATTCATTTTGGGGTGACATAATCTAAGGGAAAACTATTACAGATTAATATTTATATATGTATTTTATAAAAAAATTATTATTTACTAAACAGTTCATAAAATTGAAGAAATTAACTATATAATATAGTTTTTAGTTTAATTATTACAAGGTCAAGTATAAATTATAGTCAATTTTGCTAAACAGGGAATTTTGATATTGAATTTCGCATTAAGTATGTAAAAAATTGATATTGAACAATAAATAAACAAATGTATGATATAAAAAAATCGCTGTTATATGAAAAATTGGATATGGGTCACCTAGTTTTGCGTTTTAACATGATGGATATGCGTTTAAACTAAAGCTTACCTTCTTTATTCTACTACAAAGTTGCAGTTTTTTACATTCCTTTCAATTTCATCACAATTGCGTAAAATCCAATGTCTTTTTTAACACATTTTGTAAAAAATAAGAGACCAAAGACTTCAAAAATTTCTCCTTCTCTTTTTATTTTCTTAGAAAAGAAAAGTATCCAGAAAGTATCGTGAAATAAGATGAATTTGGATTGAACCTCAACATTCTTTTCTTCATTAAATAAAATAAATTTCTCTAAATCAATCTTCGAACATAAAAACATAAAAGCAAACTTAGATAAATGAATAAATGTGGGTTACTTAGAAGAAGAAATCAACAGAAAGCAAAATGAAGTGAATGAATGAATGATATGGAAGACGACAAGTGGAAGTGGATGTTGAGTAGTGACAAATATAATTAAATATGAAATAAACAATAAAGATGAAGTACTTAAAGAAAGTGGAGTGTTTAACACGAAAAGAGAGAATAAATAACAAAACAGTAATAGCATAGAATGACAAATAAAGGATAAATTAAAGCTATATAGAAAGCATAATCAAATAAGAAAGGAAAGAGACGTAAACCTAATAAAACATTAAATCAAAAGAGAGCAAAAATAGCAGGATTTATAGTAAATTGTAAAAAACAATGGACCAAGTTTATTCATGATAAAAATATTACCTTTGGACATTTGAAAACCCTTCTACCATTTATTGGTGTAGAGTATTAATGGTCATAATTCATTCCTCTTCTGAACTAGATTTTTTGCTTCTTTTCAGTTAATTCCTCGTTTATTTAATATTTAGGTTATATAACTTATCCCACCATTTTCTTGGTCTGTTCCACTTAACATTCCTTCTTCATCCCTTATAAATAACCCCATCATATGTAGGTTGTATGTTTAGTTTTCTTTCTTATATGTTTATATTTTATTATATCTTTTTTTTGTCACTCCTCTTCTTAGATATTTCATCTCTGTCGCCTGAATTTTACTTCTTTGTTTTTCAATCAATACCCAAGATTCACATTTTTATTTAAATCTGTTATTTACATCTGCATTTTGTGTCCCGTTTTCGTCCATTATTGTTCCTAGTTATTTGTATCGATTTATATATTTATCTTGAAATCTTCTTTCCTAAACGACATTATGTTGTTTTGTTCTTATTTATATTGCCTATTACTGCTACCACACCTCAACGTTTTCTTGTAAATCTCTTTCGTTGTTTGCTATTAATATAACATCGTTTGCAAAAGCTCCCAAACGGTGCATCTCTTTAGGATCTGGATTTTTCCGACTTCCTTCCAATTTTTAAATGAATTAACCTCGTTTATTAAACAAGACTAATCTTATAATTAAATCTCTTCGAACGAAGCAACTGCCACTATTATAAATCGAGGTGTCAATTTCAAATGGAAACCCCTTCCGCATATTTAAAAAAACGACAAACCCTTGACGCCCTCCGCGGGCGTTACACAAACTAATTGAGCGGTATGGACCGTAATTTCCCATTGAATCTGTTAATGTTATATGATTTATTGCCATTAAGGCATTACAGAAGATCCAGTTACATCTGTCTGTGTCCTCTGTAATTAATTCCATCGGGAATGGCAATCATTTCAATTAGGGATGTTTTTGGCAAGGACGGAACGCAGGTGATTGAAAAGGGTAGTTGAGTAAAGTATGTTAAAAAAATTTACGTCCAATTTGACAATAGAGGAAAACTAAACTTTTGTTTTAATCCATTTCAATTCATTTCTTCCAAATCTGACAGTTACTTTGACAGCAGATTAGACAGCAATATTAATTGTGACAGTACTCTCTTACCTATTTAGCCTCTTACCTATTAAGATAGCGTACAGTCAAATCCTTAATATTTAATCTACGTTTACTTAAACAAAAGATGAGGCACCTTCTAATAAATTGACTTAGTTTATGAAATTCCCTGCTTAAATTGTGATAAAAAATCCATTG
Organism: Diorhabda carinulata; assembly: GCF_026250575.1. Classification (NCBI taxonomy): domain Eukaryota; kingdom Metazoa; phylum Arthropoda; class Insecta; order Coleoptera; family Chrysomelidae; genus Diorhabda; species Diorhabda carinulata. The sequence goes on from NC_079461.1 coordinate 20,280,259, forward strand.
ATCCCTCACTAATCGGATAACCTCTCGCAAAAGTGACAGCAAATTATATCCTTATAAACGCTCATTGTTAGAACATGTTTTTTATGAAGGTTATTCTATGGATTATTAATCTGCCAATCTGACAATTACTACAGAAAACGTCAGTTATTAGAATCAACATGTATTCATAAAAAAACTGATTTAAATAACCTTAGTCTAATCTAGTAGTGTCCGGATTTATTATTTTATCGTACGCGTATGGTTTTGAAAAAAGGGTGTCGCGCCACGACGAAAAGTATCCTTGTTGCCATGACATTAACGAGAGGATCATCACAAAGCAGGTACATCAAACACCTGTTATTGACTACGATAGAGATTCGCGTTTATTATTTTTCTTACTAGGTGCGTTTACACTGGTTCTAATTGGATTACAGAAATAATTGTATGAATCATTTAGGTCGTTATTGACAAGAAAAAATAAAAATTAAGTAAGATACCGTACTTATTAGTTAAATCAACTTATTTATATCAATATATGAACATAACCTCAAATGACATCTTCGTAATTTCCTAGAAAAAATCTTCAACTTTATTCGTGCTATTTCAGCAAATCTAATTCTAATCTTTGGTATGTTTTGAGAAAAATGACAAATTTTTTGTTGACCTTTTAATTGCTTCTGGAGGCTGAGAATGTTACTTAACATTGTATAAACCCGTAGACGCCATTTAAATGATAAAATTGTTATTTAATACCTCGACATGTGTAAAGTGTTAGATAACTAACTGAAAAAACACGGTATCAGGTTAAACGACTAAAAAAATTACTAGGAAGAGCCTCATTCAGCTTCCGTGAGTTTTTTCTTCTATTTTCGGCAGTAGAATAAATCACGGGGGTAGTAAGTCAAGAAAATATAGTAGTTTGCATCGGGTTTCGATGGTAATATATGACGGTTTAGTTAATACAGGGTCATTCGTTTTTAATTAGGGGTTATTCACGATTCAAACTTGATATTCTTGGACACAAACTAACTTGATTGGATTCAGCTCATCTGAAAAGTTGTATAGACTATCTTAAGTAAAACATTACTCCCTTAAACAAAAGAGCTCATTGGTGAGTATCAAACAAGGTTCAAACCACGCAGATCCTTCAAATATTTAATGTCAAATAAACCATACGAAGGACGTGGGAATATTACGCAGATATTCACCAAATATTCGTAGATTTTAGGCAAGTCTATAGAAATACGTCTAGTGAAAGGCACAATGACAAAGACCAAAGCAGAATCAATTCGAGACTTTAAACAGGTCTAGCATCTGTGTTATCTAAGTCTGTAGGAACAGAATGCACCAGAACCAGACCCATACTGGTCAGGTTGACGGATCCGCGTTCGAAGAACGGCCGTAGCGCGACGGTGTCCCCGATATTACGTAAAAAATTTTTTTGGGTACTTATTTTGTATATTCGGACCCCAAAAAGTTTGACTCTATCTTAAAGCTGGAAACATTTCCCACATAAGCCCTGCACATTATTTCTAAACTGTGTAAAATCATAATATGTATTCATATAAAATCCTAGCTGAATTTATTTTTCTTTATAAGTGACAACGTGTTTCTGGTGGGGGTCCGCAGCTGGGACTCCGGATCCACACTTTGCTAGGGTTATTTCATACCTCCCAGATCCCCTTTATAGCTGTTTTAGCTGAGAACCCCAAATGGTTTTAGTCCAATCTCGTCCAGAACGTTATAACAGGAAAAGATTTCACGTAACTGGTAATATAAATGATCAAGAATGGACTTGAAAATACTTATAAAGATCAGAAGTACAATCAATTAGGCAAATAAGGAAGACTATGTACATATTTAGCTCTAGAGATGTACATATAAGCAATAAAGTCAGAATATACAAGACCTGTAATAACATACGGTTGTGAACCGTGGATCTTAACACAAAAAAGTTCATTGAAGGGAATAGGACAATTGAAAGACCTCAGAAGTGGCAGTAAGAAGTTGCAGAAGACGCAATCCGTCTTCTAAAGATGGAAGGACAACTCTGGACAGGAACAACTGAGAGACAAGGAGGTTAAGGCCTGCAGCGATCTGTAGAACGATAGAAAAAAAAGTATAGATCAGTGGCGATTCGCGATTGTAAAATTTTTTTAGTCTTTGATATCATCGACTAAAATGATGGATTTGGGAAGGTTGCCACATAACAAGTCTTTATTTTACTTTCATTTTCTTCAAAGAGAATTCGCAATTTTTGAAACTGTACTAAAAATCTTAAGCAGATTTCTGTTTGTGTCTTTGTATTATCAAACAGTTTATTATGATATACCTATTATTCAACGTACTTTCCGAATGAACTATAAAAATAAATGATATACTAGATAATTGACATTTTGGCTATCAACTTTTCACTCATTATGCATTTTTTGAACCATATGGAGTATCAATTTCTGAAAATAAAACATTAAAAATTGGCAGCAATAAATTTCTTTTCATTTTCGTGTGTCACAAAAAAAAGTTGAATATTGTGTATTCGTTAAACACCGATAATCAAAAATAATTGGAAGAGCCATAAATATGACAAAATTTATGGCCCTTAAAAAGTGAAACGTTGAAAAAAAAGGGGGCATTTCTGACCTTTTGACTAACACGTTGGCCACAGACATCGCGTCTGGAATTCCTAAAGTATTCGACAGGAAAAAAAACTATTTCATCTTTTTGATTTAGTAGGGTTATTAATAATAATTATTTCTGCCTTTTTACATTTTTTCACTAAAATATATTTGATTTTAAGGGATGTTAGTTCATTATTTTTTCTTATAATTTAGTTTTAACATATATATACTAAATTATAATCAGTTTAATTAATTGTAGTTATTCAAGAAACTGGGTGTTTGTTTCAATAAATTATTTTTGGATTGGATTGAAAAAGACAAAGGCAAAGCTCTTAAAGAACTTTAACTCTAAACATCGCATAATTCAAGTTCAATACTATAGAAACGTAAAATCTCGGGCTGCTCGGTTTCGGTAATTTCTGAACAAATCTAAAGAGTAAAAAAACCTTATCTGACATCACAAGTCGAAAATATAAGTTTTGATATTTTAGATTTACATTTTTCAAAACCATTTCAAAATTTAAAATCGTGCAAATGACGCTTTTACAATGGACAATTTATTTTTCAAAAACTGACATTTGACAATGACCTGACAACAATAGTTACATATTTGTTTTTTGATTAAGCGGTTTAGTACATTTTTTGATGTTTTGAAGAATTTAAATTTTAAATTTGATATTCCAAAGAACAAAGGAGGCACTGACATTCACACTATTCAATCACCCTGTATACGTACATAGTGCAAAAGAGAAGAAAAGCACTGGTCAACAAAATTGGGGAAAACTCTACAAATGACGCATGAAGATCTTCTGAAAAATCGTACTTATTAAAACTGCTTCTGTATTATTGTGTGTTTAATCCTATAGAAATGTTTTGGGGTAAATCAAAAGCAACTGTTTACGTAGAAAGGTTAATTCTTAATGGTATACCACCAATTATTTGCCAGAAGTGTTCGACAAAATCAGAGAAACCAATCGCAGAAGACGAATCATTCTCTACCACGACAATGTGAACTCTCTCACATCAGTTCAAACAGAAACGTTTTTGAATAGTCAAAACATGGAATTGTTGGATCATCTGCCGTACAGTCGTTGTTTGACAACTAATTATTTCACTGTTTCAATATATAATCACCTTTGGCCACAGACAGACCGAGTTTTTTTAAAACATTCCACTTTGTCTGACAGGCTTAGAACATTTGCGTTCTGCTCTTGCAGAGATTTATCTTGCATATTCAACAAAATTAGTGTTTTCGTGTCTTAACTCTAGCACCCTAAAAAAATTTCCAAGTGACAACCATCGATAATTATTGTAAAAGTTATATCTCTTGTCTTTGTAAATTTTTTCTTAAAAATATCATGAAACGGGTTCAAGTCGTATTGGTTGCTTTTTACCGAATGAGAGCTTGAAGTTCTTTGGTTCTATTTGACAGTTGGTTCAAAAGGATGCAAAATTGTATTAATCGCAATAAAGAATATTTTGATAAACAATGGAACCAATGAACAATGTAGTAGCCAATGCAAAATCTTTGTTTGATCGCAATGAAGAATTTTTGGAAAACAATGAAGCCAATTCACAATCTTTGATAGCAATGAAGAATATTTTGGAAAACAATGAAGCCAATTCACAATCTTTGATCGCAATGAAGAATATTTTGGAAAACAATAAAACAAATGCACAATCTTTGTTTTATCGCAATGAAGGATATTTTGGAAAACAATGAAGCCAATTCACAATCTTTGTTTGATCGCAATGAAGAATTTTTAGAAAACAATGGAACCAATGAACAATATAGTAGCCAATGCAAAATCTATGTTTGCTCGCAATGAGTAATTTTTGGAAAACAATGAAGACAATTCACAATCTTTGATCGCAATGAAGAATATTTTGGAAAACAATGAAGCCAATTCACAATCTTTGATCGCAATGAAGCATATTTTGGAAAACAATGAAGCCAATTCACAATCTTTGATCGCAATGAAGAATATTTTGGAAAACAATGGAACCAATGAACAATGTAGTAGCCAATGCAAAATCTTTGCTTGCTCGCAATGAAGAATATTTTGGAAAACAATGAAGCCAATTCACAATCTTTGATCGCAATAAAGAATATTTTGGAAAACAATGTAGCCAATGCAAAATCTTTGTTTGATCGCAATAAAGAATATTTTGGAAAACAATGGAGCCAATGCACATTCTTTGTTTGATCGCAATGAAGAATATCTTGGAAAACAATGGAACCAATGTACAATCTTTGTTTGATCGCAATAAAGAATATTTTGGAAAACAATGAAACTAATGCACAATCTTTGTTTGATCGCAATGAAGAATATCTTGGAAAACAATGTAGCCAATGCAAAATATTTGATTGATCGCAATAAAGAATATTTTGGAAAACAATGGAACCAATGCACAATCTTTGTTTGATCGCAAAAAAGAATATTTTGGAAAACAATGAAACTAATGCACAATCTTTGTTTGATCGCAATGTAGAATAGTTTGGAAAACAATGTAGCAAATGCAAAATCTTTGTTGGATCGCAATGAAGAATATTTTGGAAAACAATGAAACAAATGCACAATCTTTGTTTGATCGCAATGAAGAATATTTTGGAAAACAATGAAACTAATGCACAATCTTTGTTTGATCGCAATGAAGAATATTTTGGAAAACAATGAAGCCAATGCACAATCTTTGTTTGATCGCAATGAAGAATATTTTGGAAAACAATGGAACCAATGCACATTCTTTATTTGATCGCAATGAAGAATATTTTGGGAAACAATGAAACTAATGCACAATCTTTGTTTGATCGCAATGAAGAATATCTTGGAAAACAATGGAACCAATGCACAATCTTTGTTTGATCGCAATAAAGAATATTTTGGAAAACAATGAAACAAATGCACAATCTTTGTTTGATCGCAATGAAGAATATTTTGGAAAACAATGTAGCCAATGCAAAATATTTGATTGATCGCAATGAAGAATATTTTGGAAAACAATGGAACCAATGCACAATCTTTGTTTGATCGCAATAAAGAATATTTTGGAAAACAATGAAACTAATGCACAATCTTTGTTTGATCGCAATGTAAAATAGTTTGGAAAACAATGTAGCCAATGCAAAATCTTTGTTTGATCGCAATGAAGAATATTTTGGAAAACAATGAAACAAATGCACAATCTTTGTTTGATCGCAATGAAGAATATTTTGGAAAACAATGAAACTAATGCACAATCTTTGTTTGATCGCAATGAAGAATATTTTGGAAAACAATGTAACTAATTCACAATCTTTGTTTGATCGCAATGAAGAATATTTTGGAAAACAATGGAACCAATGCACATTCTTTGTTTGATCGCAATGAAGAATATTTTGGGAAACAATGAAACTAATGCACAATCTTTGTTTGATCGCAATGAAGAATATCTTGGAAAACAATGGAACCAATGTACAATCTTTGTTTGATCGCAATAAAGAATATTTTGGAAAACAATGAAACTAATGCACAATCTTTGTTTGATCGCAATGAAGAATATTTTGGAAAACAATGTAGCCAATGCAAAATATTTGATTGATCGCAATGAAGAATATTTTGGAAAACAATGGAACAAATGCACAATCTTTGTTTGATCGCAATGAAGAATATTTTGGAAAACAATGAAACTAATGCACAATCTTTGTTTGATCGCAATGAAGAATATTTTGGAAAACAATGTAACTAATGCACAATCTTTGTTTGATCGCAATGAAGAATATTTTGGAAAACAATGTAACTAATGCAAAATCTTTGTTTGATCGCAATGAAGAATATTTTGGAAAACAATGAAGCCAATGCACAATCTTTGTTTGATCGCAATAAAGAATATTTTGGAAAACAATGAAACTAATGCACAATCTTTGTTTGATCGCAATGTAGAATAGTTTGGAAAACAATGTAGCCAATGCAAAATCTTTGTTTGATCGCAATGAAGAATATTTTGGAAAACAATGTAACTAATGCACAACCTTTGTTTGATCACAATGAAGAATATTTTGGAAAACAATGAAGCCAATGCACAATCTTTGTTTGATCGCAATGAAGAATATTTTGGAAAACAATGAAGCCAATGCACATTCTTTGTTTGATCGCAATGAAGAATATTTTGGAAAACAATGAAGCCAATGCACAATCTTTGTTTGATCGCAATGAAGAATATTTTGGAAAACAATGTAACTAATGCACAATCTTTGTTTGATCGCAATGAAGAATATTTTGGAAAACAATGAAGCCAATGCACAATCTTTGTTTGATCGCAATGAAGAATATTTTGGAAAACAATGAAACTAATGCACAATCTTTGTTTGATCGCAATGTAGAATATTTTGGAAAACAATGAAACAAATGCACAATCTTTGTTTGATCGCAATGAAGAATATTTTGAAGAACAATGAAACTAATGCACAATCTTTGTTTGATCGCAATGAAGAATATTTTGGAAAACAATGAAACTAATGCACAATCTTTGTTTGATCGCAATGAAGAATATTTTGGAAAACAATGAAGCCAATGCACAATCTTTGTTTGATCGCAATGAAGAATATTTTGGAAAACAATGTAACTAATGCACAATCTTTGTTTGATCGCAATGAAGAATATTTTGGAAAACAATGAAGCCAATGCACAATCTTTGTTTGATCGCAATGAAGAATATTTTGGAAAACAATGAAACTAATGCACAATCTTTGTTTGATCGCAATGTAGAATATTTTGGAAAACAATGAAACAAATGCACAATCTTTGTTTGATCGCAATGAAGAATATTTTGAAGAACAATGAAACTAATGCACAATCTTTGTTTGATCGCAATGAAGAATATTTTGGAAAACAATGAAACATATGCACAATTTTTGTTTGATCGCAATGAAGAATATTTTGGAAAACAATGAAGCCCATGCACATTCTTTGTTTGATCGCAATGAAGAATATTTTAGAAAACAATGTAACTAATGCACAATCTTTGTTTGATCGCAATAAAGAATATTTTGGAAAACAATGAAACATATGCACAATCTTTGTTTGATCGCAATGAAGAATATTTTGGAAAACAATGAAGCCAATGCACATTCTTTGTTTGATCGCAATGAAGAATATTTTAGAAAACAATGTAACTAATGCACAATCTTTGTTTGATCGCAATGAAGAATATTTTGGAAAACAATGAAGCCAATGCACAATCTTTGTTTGATCGCAATAAAGAATATTTTAGAAAACAATGTAACTAATGCACAATCTTTGTTTGATCGCAATGAAGAATATTTTGGAAAACAATGAAGCCAATGCACAATCTTTGTTTGATCGCAATAAAGAATATTATGGAAAACAATGAAACATATGCACAATCTTTGTTTGATCGCAATGAAGAATATTTTGGAAAACAATGAAGCCAATGCACATTCTTTGTTTGATCGCAATGAAGAATATTTTAGAAAACAATGTAACTAATGCACAATCTTTGTTTGATCGCAATGAAGAATATTTTGGAAAACAATGAAGCCAATGCACAATCTTTGTTTGATCGCAATAAAGAATATTTTGGAAAACAATGAAGCCAATGCACAATCTTTGTTTGATCACAATGAAGAATATTTTGGAAAACAATGAAACTAATGCACAATCTTTGTTTGATCGCAATGAAGAATATTTTGGAAAACAATGAAGCCAATGCACAATCTTTGTTTGATCGCAATAAAGAATATTATGGAAAACAATGAAACATATGCACAATCTTTGTTTGATCGCAATGAAGAATATTTTGGAAAACAATGAAGCCAATGCACATTCTTTGTTTGATCGCAATAAAGAATATTTTAGAAAACAATGTAACTAATGCACAATCTTTGTTTGATCGCAATGAAGAATATTTTGGAAAACAATGAAGCCAATGCACAATCTTTGTTTGATCGCAATAAAGAATATTTTGGAAAACAATGAAGCCAATGCACAATCTTTGTTTGATCACAATGAAGAATATTTTGGAAAACAATGAAACTAATGCACAATCTTTGTTTGATGGCAATGAAGAATATTTTGGAAAACAATGAAGCCAATGCACAATCTTTGTTTGATCGCAATAAAGAATATTATGGAAAACAATGAAACATATGCACAATCTTTGTTTGATCGCAATGAAGAATATTTTGGAAATCAATGAAACTAATGCACAATCTTTGTTTGATCGCAATGAAGAATATTTTGGAAAACAATGAAGCCAATGCACAATCTTTGTTTGATCACAATGAAGAATATTTTGGAAAACAATGTAACTAATGCACAATCTTTGTTTGATCGCAATGAAGAATATTTTGGAAAACAATGAAACATATGCACAATCTTTGTTTGATCGCAATGAAGAATATTTTGGAACACAATGAGACTAATGCACAATCTTTGTTTGATCGCAATGAAGAATATTTTGGAAAACAATGAAGCCAATGCACAATCTTTGTTTGATCACAATGAAGAATATTTTGGAAAACAATGTAACTAATGCACAATCTTTGTTTGATCGCAATGAAGAATATTTTGGAAAACAATGAAGCCAATGCACAATCTTTGTTTGATCGCAATGAAGAATATTTTGGAAAACAATGAAGCCAATGCACAATCTTTGTTTGATCGCAATGTAGAATATTTTGGAAAACAATGAAACAAATGCACAATCTTTGTTTGATCGCAATGAAGAAAATTTTGAAGAACAATGAAACTAATGCACAATCTTTGTTTGATCGCAATGAAGAATATTTTGGAAAACAATGTAACTAATGCACAATCTTTGTTTGATCGCAATGTAGAATATTTTGGAAAACAATGAAACAAATGCACAATCTTTGTTTGATCGCAATGAAGAAAATTTTGAAGAACAATGAAACTAATGCACAATCTTTGTTTGATCGCAATGAAGAATATTTTGGAAAACAATGTAACTAATGCACAATCTTTGTTTGATCGCAATGAAGAATATTTTGGAAAACAATGAAGCCAATGCACAATCTTTGTTTGATCGCAATGAAGAATATTTTGGAAAACAATGAAGCCAATGCACATTCTTTGTTTGATCGCAATGAAGAATATTTTGGAAAACAATGTAACTAATGCAAAATCTTTGTTTGATCGCAATGAAGAATATTTTGGAAAACAATGAAGCCAATGCACAATCTTTGTTTGATCGCAATAAAGAATATTTTGGAAAACAATGAAACTAATGCACAATCTTTGTTTGATCGCAATGTAGAATAGTTTGGAAAACAATGTAGCCAATGCAAAATCTTTGTTTGATCGCAATGAAGAATATTTTGGAAAACAATGAAACATATGCACAATCTTTGTTTGATCGCAATGAAGAATATTTTGGAAAACAATGAAACTAATGCACAATCTTTGTTTGATCGCAATGAAGAATATTTTGGAAAACAATGAAGCCAATGCACAATCTTTGTTTGATCACAATGAAGAATATTTTGGAAAACAATGTAACTAATGCACAATCTTTGTTTGATCGCAATGAAGAATATTTTGGAAAACAATGTAACTAATGCACAATCTTTGTTTGATCGCAATGAAGAATATTTTGGAAAACAATGAAGCCAATGCACAATCTTTGTTTGATCGCAATAAAGAATATTTTGGAAAACAATGAAACTAATGCACAATCTTTGTTTGATCGCAATGAAGAATATTTTGGAAAACAATGTAACTAATGCACAACCTTTGTTTGATCACAATGAAGAATATTTTGGAAAACAATGAAGCCAATGCACAATCTTTGTTTGATCGCAATGGAGAATATTTTGGAAAACAATGAAGCCAATGCACATTCTTTGTTTGATCGCAATGAAGAATATTTTGGAAAACAATGAAGCCAATGCACAATCTTTGTTTGATCGCAATGAAGAATATTTTGGAAAACAATGAAGCCAATGCACAATCTTTGTTTGATCGCAATAAAGAATATTTTGGAAAACAATGTAGCCAATGCAAAATCTTTGTTTGATCGCAATGAAGAATATTTTGGAAAACAATGAAACAAATGCACAATCTTTGTTTGATCGCAATGAAGAATATTTTGGAGAACAATGAAAATAATGCACAATCTTTGTTTGATCGCAATGAAGAATATTTTGGAAAACAATGTAACTAATGCACAATCTTTGTTTGATCGCAATGAAGAATATTTTGGAAAACAATGAAGCCAATGCACAATCTTTGTTTGATCGCAATGAAGAATATTTTGGAAAACAATGAAGCCAATGCACATTCTTTGTTTGATCGCAATGAATAATATTTTGGAAAACAATGTAACTAATGCAAAATCTTTGTTTGATCGCAATGAAGAATATTTTGGAAAACAATGAAGCCATTGCACAATCTTTGTTTGATCGCAATAAAGAATATTTTGGAAAACAATGAAACTAATGCACAATCTTTGTTTGATCGCAATGTAGAATAGTTTGGAAAACAATGTAGCCAATGCAAAATCTTTGTTTGATCGCAATGAAGAATATTTTGGAAAACAATGAAACTAATGCACAATCTTTGTTTGATCGCAATGAAGAATATTTTGGAAAACAATGAAGCCAATGCACAATCTTTGTTTGATCACAATGAAGAATATTTTGGAATACAATGTAACTAATGCACAATCTTTGTTTGATCGCAATAAAGAATATTTTGGAAAACAATGAAGCCAATGCACAATCTTTGTTTGATCGCAATGAAGAATATTTTGGAAAACAATGAAGCCAATGCACCTTCTTTGTTTGATCGCAATGAAGAATATTTTGGAAAACAATGTAACTAATGCACAATCTTTGTTTGATCGCAATGAAGAATATTTTGGAAAACAATGAAGCCAATGCACAATCTTTGTTTGATCGCAATAAAGAATATTTTGGAAAACAATGAAACTAATGCACAATCTTTGTTTGATCGCAATGTAGAATATTTTGGAAAACAATGAAACAAATGCACAATCTTTGTTTGATCACAACGAAGAATATTTTGGAAAACAATGAAGCCAATGCACAATCTTTGTTTGATCGCAATGAAGAATATTTTGGAAAACAATGAAGCCAATGCACATTCTTTGTTTGATCGCAATGAAGAATATTTTGGAAAACAATGAAGCCAATGCACCTTCTTTGTTTGATCGCAATGAAGAATATTTTGGAAAACAATGTAACTAATGCACAATCTTTGTTTGATCGCAATGAAGAATATTTTGGAAAACAATGAAGCCAATGCACAATCTTTGTTTGATCGCAATGAAGAATATTTTGAAGAACAATGAAACTAATGCACAATCTTTGTTTGATCGCAATGAAGAATATTTTGGAAAACAATGTAACTAATGCACAATCTTTGTTTGATCACAACGAAGAATATTTTGGAAAACAATGAAGCCAATGCACAATCTTTGTTTGATCGCAATGAAGAATATTTTGGAAAACAATGAAGCCAATGCACATTCTTTGTTTGATCGCAATGAAGAATATTTTGGAAAACAATGAAGCCAATGCACAATCTTTGTTTGATCGCAATGAAGAATATTTTGGAAAACAATGAAGCCAATGCACAATCTTTGTTTGATCGCAATAAAGAATATTTTGGAAAACAATGTAGCCAATGCAAAATCTTTGTTTGATCGCAATGAAGAATATTTTGGAAAACAATGAAACAAATGCACAATCTTTGTTTGATCGCAATGAAGAATATTTTGGAGAACAATGAAAATAATGCACAATCTTTGTTCGATCGCAATGAAGAATATTTTGGGAAACAATGTAACTAATGCACAATCTTTGTTTGATCGCAATGAAGAATATTTTGAAAAACAATGAAGCCAATGCACAATCTTTGTTTGATCGCAATGAAGAATATTTTGGAAAACAATGAAGCCAATGCACATTCTTTGTTTGATCGCAATGATTAATATTTTGGAAAACAATGTAACTAATGCAAAATCTTTGTTTGATCGCAATGAAGAATATTTTGGAAAACAATGAAGCCATTGCACAATCTTTGTTTGATCGCAATAAAGAATATTTTGGAAAACAATGAAACTAATGCACAATCTTTGTTTGATCGCAATGTAGAATAGTTTGGAAAACAATGTAGCCAATGCAAAATCTTTGTTGGATCGCAATGAAGAATATTTTGGAAAACAATGAAACTAATGCACAATCTTTGTTTGATCGCAATGAAGAATATTTTGGAAAACAATGAAGCCAATGCACAATCTTTGTTTGATCACAATGAAGAATATTTTGGAAAACAATGTAACTAATGCACAATCTTTGTTTGATCGCAATGAAGAATATTTTGGAAAACAATGAAGCCAATGCACAATCTTTGTTTGATCGCAATGAAGAATATTTTGGAAAACAATGAAGCCAATGCACCTTCTTTGTTTGATCGCAATGAAGAATATTTTGGAAAACAATGTAACTAATGCACAATCTTTGTTTGATTGCAATGAAGAATATTTTGGAAAACAATGAAGCCAATGCACAATCTTTGTTTGATCGCAATAAAGAATATTTTGGAAAACAATGTAGCCAATGCAAAATCTTTGTTTGATCGCAATGAAGAATATTTTGGAAAACAATGAAACAAATGCACAATCTTTGTTTGATCGCAATGAAGAATATTTTGGAGAACAATGAAAATAATGCACAATCTTTGTTTGATCGCAATGAAGAATATTTTGGAAAACAATGTAACTAATGCACAATCTTTGTTTGATCGCAATGAAGAATATTTTGGAAAACAATGAAGCCAATGCACAATCTTTGTTTGATCGCAATGAAGAATATTTTGGAAAACAATGAAGCCAATGCACATTCTTTGTTCGATCGCAATGAAGAATATTTTGGAAAACAATGTAACTAATGCACAATCTTTGTTTGATCGCAATGAAGAATATTTTGGAAAACAATGAAGCCAATGCACAATCTTTGTTTGATCGCAATGAAGAATATTTTGGAAAACAATGAAAATAATGCACAATCTTTGTTCGATCGCAATGAAGAATATTTTGGAAAACAATGTAACTAATGCACAATCTTTGTTTGATCGCAATGAAGAATATTTTGGAAAACAATGAAGCCAATGCACAATCTTTGTTTGATCGCAATGAAGAATATTTTGGAAAACAATGAAGCCAATGCACATTCTTTGTTTGATCGCAATGATTAATATTTTGGAAAACAATGTAACTAATGCAAAATCTTTGTTTGATCGCAATGAAGAATATTTTGGAAAACAATGAAGCCATTGCACAATCTTTGTTTGATCGCAATAAAGAATATTTTGGAAAACAATGAAACTAATGCACAATCTTTGTTTGATCGCAATGTAGAATAGTTTGGAAAACAATGTAGCCAATGCAAAATCTTTGTTTGATCGCAATGAAGAATATTTTGGAAAACAATGAAACTAATGCACAATCTTTGTTTGATCGCAATGAAGAATATTTTGGAAAACAATGAAGCCAATGCACAATCTTTGTTTGATCACAATGAAGAATATTTTGGAAAACAATGTAACTAATGCACAATCTTTGTTTGATCGCAATGAAGAATATTTTGGAAAACAATGAAGCCAATGCACAATCTTTGTTTGATCGCAATGAAGAATATTTTGGAAAACAATGAAGCCAATGCACCTTCTTTGTTTGATCGCAATGAAGAATATTTTGGAAAACAATGTAACTAATGCACAATCTTTGTTTGATCGCAATGAAGAATATTTTGGAAAACAATGAAACTAATGCACAATCTTTGTTTGATCGCAATGAAGAATATTTTGGAAAACAATGAAGCCAATGCACAATCTTTGTTTGATCGCAATGAAGAATATTTTGGAAAACAATGTAACTAATGCACAATCTTTGTTTGATCGCAATGAAGAATATTTTGGAAAACAATGAAGCCAATGCACATTCTTTGTTTGATCGCAATGAAGAATATTTTGGAAAACAATGAAGCCAATGCACAATCTTTGTTTGATCGCAATAAAGAATATTTTGGAAAACAATGAAGCCAATTCACAATCTTTGATAGCAATGAAGAATATTTTGGAAAACAATGAAGCCAATTCACAATCTTTGATCGCAATGAAGAATATTTTGGAAAACAATGAAACTAATGCACAATCTTTGTTTGATCGCAATGAAGAATATTTTGGAAAACAATGAAGCCAATGCACAATCTTTGTTTGATCACAATGAAGAATATTTTGGAAAACAATGTAACTAATGCACAATCTTTGTTTGATCGCAATGAAGAATATTCTGGAAAACAATGAAGCCAATGCACAATCTTTGTTTGATCGCAATGAAGAATATTTTGGAAAACAATGAAGCCAATGCACATTCTTTGTTTGATCGCAATGAAGAATTTTTTGGAAAACAATGTAACTAATGCACAATCTTTGATTGATCGCAATGAAGAATATTTTGGAAAACAATGAAGCCAATGCACAATCTTTGTTTGATCGCAATAAAGAATATTTTGGAAAACAATGAAACTAATGCACAATCTTTGTTTGATCGCAATGAAGAATATTTTGGAAAACAATGTAACTAATGCACAATCTTTGTTTGATCGCAATGAAGAATATTTTGGAAAACAATGAAGCCAATGCACAATCTTTGTTTGATCGCAATAAAGAATATTTTGGAAAACAATGAAACTAATGCACAATCTTTGTTTGATCGCAATGAAGAATATTTTGGAAAACAATGTAGGCAATGCAAAATCTTTGATGATCGCAATGAAGAATATTTTGGAAAACAATGAAACAAATGCACAATCTTTGTTTGATCGCAATGAAGAATATTTTGGAAAACAATGGAACCAATGCACATTCTTTGTTTGATCGCAATGAAGAAAATTTTGGAAAACAATGAAACTAATGCACAATCTTTGTTTGATCGCAATGAAGAATATTTTGGAAAACAATGAAACTAATGCACAATCTTTGTTTGGAAAAAATATTTGGAATATAATGATTTTTAAAATAATTAGGCTCGTATAAATCATTTTTTCCATCAGAATACGCGAAAATTGTAATCATGGCACAATCTATAGGATATATAAAGCGTAGAAAGAGATATTTATACAATATATTGTAATTATAAAAATTACGCTTTCAGATAATGAATATCAATGTATAGACAAATAAAATTATATCCTAGAATCAAGTATTTATCGTGTTATACCCGACAAATAAATAAATTCAACACGTATTTCAAACTTCTTTCATACTAAATGAAAAAATTCCTCATCTAATGGGAAATAAGCAAAAAAAATATAGAGGGAAGCTTCCCCGATTATAACAAACCCCTCGTTCGTGATTGGTTCGCGTCACCATAGAAACGCGAAATATCGCCCCCTTATTAGTGGAACGTGGTCGTAAACCGCGCCCATACAACTCAAGAGTGTGTACCCCCTATTTGACATAACTTCAGCGACAGTTAGTAATGAAACGTTTGTTAGTGTAGGTATTTCTTATGGTAAATTTCGTCGAACGATGGAAATTGACGCCGTTTCTAGCGGATCGAATGATTCCCATATGGAAAATTACGGCCATCCCTTAAGTAACACAAACTATTACTCCGAAAATTTATTTTTTACGTCGAATTGTAAACTCGATCATTATTTCGCCGGTGAGAAATTAGTTAAAAAAACGGAAAATAACGGAAAGAAAGCGGACTATTTTCGAAAAGATGATTATAAAGATGTTAATAAAAGTGATGTTGATAAAAGAGGTTTGGGGTATGTGGAATATTTCGAAAAAAAAGCCGACGAAGGGCGCAGGATGCAATTGGATTATTATAATAATAACAGTAATAAAAATGAGGGTCTTATACAGTTGAATGGAGTGGATAGTTACGGGAAAAAACCTGTCAGTTTCTCACCTGATCAAGTAAGTTTTAAAAGAAATTATTCATAAATCAATTTTGTGGAAAGTTGTATTCACCTTTTGTTGATTAGGATTACACACGAGACTAGAGTAAGGCAGTGGAACAAAAATCTCGTCTCGGTCTCGAGAATTATCGACAATTCCTAAAAAATTAAATCTCGTCTCGTTAATTGTTTCCTTTCGCTTAATTCTAAATTATGATTATAAGTATAATATAAATTTTATAATAAATAATTTTTTATTTCGTTATTATAAGAAAATTCTTTAACTTGTGCATAAATTTAAGGAGACCAAAAACGAAATTAACTTGAGTTCTGTATGTTGTTTCGGTAACGCCAACGATGTTTTCCAAAATGTCTCGTTTCGTATGGGAAAGGCGAGATGAGAACGAGAAGAGAAAAAATCTCGAACGAAAAGAGAAAAAATCTCGAACGAAACGAGAAAAAAACTCGATAAAGTGTGAAACCCTATTGATTGAGGGTATCTTGATTGAAAATGGTTTTTTTTGGCAAGTGAAAATATTGATATTCTCTCAATTTATTACTTCTTGATATTTTTATTTGCTTTTCACGACAAATCGTATTAATTTGATAAAGAATTTTGGTCTTTATCAAAAGAAGTCATATTTTTATAAAAACCGAAATAGGTCGAAACTAATTTTGGTAATTTTTCGAAAGGTTTATTTCCTATAATAAATTTCTTTAATTTTTTATTTCTTAAACCTTTCGATATGCTTATGCTTCTAAATGTTCTTGGTTTTAGGTCTCTTCTGATTTAGAATTTGTTTCTTTTATAATTCTTTAAAGACAGATGCAAATTTGACGTTTCGACTTCTTTTACTTGATAGTTTAGTCTCGGGCCTCAATCCCGAACGAGGGTTGTTAAACTGCTCTGATTAGACGTAATAACGTCGAAACTAATCAGTAGCTACAGAACAATTAACATCACGCTCCTCAGAGGAGGTGTAAATCAATATTCGTCGAGGCATTAGCCAGGAACGTAGTTGTTTTCTCCTTTGAAGAACGGCAGAATACTTTTTCGAAACATTGAATTTCGAAATTATTTCAGAGGTGAATAATAGAAATCATTTATTTTGAATTAGTTGATTTCGTTGGAGTTCTTCTTGAACAAAAACATTGCTATCGAAAGAGACCTAAAATCAAGAAAAAAATGACGTTTCCACCTTTTTCGATCTTTATCCAAATATAATGTGACATTCACTATTTGCATAATAATACTAATCAATAGATTTACAGTCGCGATTCGTGGTAAAAAATGTTAGACAATGTTACCAAAACTGAAGTTTAACCTAAAAGATTTTTAGTATTTATTAAATTCCGAGCTGATCTACCCATAACTTTACGTCTTTAGCTATGTCTATGAGATGGTCTATGGTGAATGATTCCTTTTCTTTCTCTTCCTTTCAAGTGTTCCGACTTCCTTGCTAGTTGGTAGAGCATTTCAATTTCAAAGCCTGAAACCTTTTCCTTTTCCTTTTAGGCTTCAATCTGGAGCAGCTCTTAAAGGTTTCATCAATTGTATAAACGGACATTCGATCGTTCTTGTTTGGATCATTAGTGTTGTCAGTGGATGGTAGCATTTTAAGCAATTTCTCGCGATTTAGATGCACTATATCAAATTTTCCAAATCCTGAAATTAAATTATCTTTCTTCAAGATGTTACAAAGAAGTTTTAGAAGTGAAGGGAATCTGTTCATTGGCATTGATGCCTCTCCTTTCCCAGGGCTTTGTTTCCACGACATCCTCGTCGAGAGGCTGAGTCAAAGGTGTAGAGCACGAGAAATGATTGCAGACCTGATCATATCAACAGACAAATGAGATTTTAGCTGCAATAAGGAAGAGCTATTCTCTCAATCCGAAACAAAAAGAATGGATCCATACCGATTTTGTTTTGTTGTATCGGGAGTTTGGGGGACCACCAACCCTCCAACTGCCCCATAGGTGTTGTGTCTTGTAAACGGTTCATAATTAATAATGAAATTATTTTCAGGTGCAATGTATGTGTGAAGCTCTTCAGCAACGCGGTGATTTAGAGAAATTGGCGACGTTTCTTTGGTCACTTCCACCTTCGGAGCTTCTAAGAAGCAACGAGAGTATTTTGCGCGCGAGAGCTGCAGTTGCGTTTCACAGAGGAGCTTATCACGAACTTTATTCGATTTTGGAATCACACGCGTTTCACGCTAGGTGGCATCCGGAGCTACAAGTTTTATGGTATAACGCACATTATAACGAGGCTGAAAAAATCAGGGGAAGGCCTCTAGGTGAGAATTTTTTTTCTGTAAAATATTGAGAAAAATATGTGAAATATATAATTTCAAAAGTTCGCGAGTGAAATACCCAATCTCAACGACCATTTTGAAAGTGTGTAAATTTTAAATCCACTCGGGCAACTTTTCACTGAGAAAATTTTTCCCACTTTACAATTCACAATAATTAATTAATATTCAGCGTTATCTCATAGTAGCTTTTCTATGTTATATTTACAAAATTACGTGAATAGTTTAGATTTTGTATGCCAATATTTACTTAACGATTCTAGCCATTTGAAATATTAAATTTTTTAACACTGTATACTTCACTTTATCTAAAATAACTAAGTTGATATGATATCTCGTCCGACAGGAACGTCATTCTTGTCAAATTTTCAATTATAATTTACGGTTTACAAGCGGACAGTTTTTAAGCCATAAGACTAATATTTTAATATCTACGCAGGCGCGGTAGATAAATATCGACTCCGTAAGAAATATCCGCTACCGAAGACGATATGGGACGGCGAAGAAACAGTTTATTGTTTCAAAGAACGAAGTAGAAACGCTTTAAAAGATTGTTATAGTAGAAATAGATACCCCACACCAGATGAAAAAAGAGCGTTAGCTAAAAGAACCGGTTTGACGTTGACACAAGTTTCTAATTGGTTCAAAAATAGGAGGCAGAGGGATAGAACGCCGCAATCTAGACCGTAAGTTAATTTATCATCCATAATTTATAACATTACCTCGTATTTTCGAATTATTAACCTCATAAATAACGATCTTATTACTTAGAAAATTGAAATAGCAGTTCTTCTTTTTTATTTTCAATTCAAACAGGTAAAATTGCGAAACGTGCTTATTGGACATTCTTGTTCTTTAGCGACGGTTTAATTTTTTTTTATAGCGATCGGGTGGAGTAGCACAGCCCATAACATCCTTCCGAAAGTCTATTAACAAATTAGAGACGGTACAGAAAATGTGTGTGTCTGGCTTAAACGATATTTTCATATTTTTATGAGAAAAGAATAGAATTCAATCAAAGATTTGTAGCATGGGAACTTTTATGTATTTTAATATCATACAATCAAATCTAAAAACAAAAACTTTCTGTCACCCACAGGTATTTTATAACCTGCAAATGTAGTACTCTTATTAAATAATAATAATTTTATATATACTTTGTTTTTACTTTATACTTTTGACTTTCTGAGCAAATTTTGTAAGAGTAAAAGTATCTTTCGTTTGATTCATAAGAAAATAACGATATTTTTTTATATCACTGTATTATAGATGACAACGCGACACTAACAACGATAAGTTTAATTCCTGATATCGAAATTTTGTAATTTATGATAAAATTTTAACTAATTTAGACACTAATTTCTCAAAACAATCATTTATGTGTTAAAAAAAATGAAAAGTTTAAGTAAATATATAAAAAAACAAATGCTCAACTGTTGCCTCCAACGACACTCTTAAATTCAGTACAATGTTGCCATGTTGAATCAGAAAAACAATAAACTACAAAAAATAACATATAATCTAGTAGCAGTCTCACTTGAATATTTATTTATTATACAGTATTAGAATAAAACAAAATTATAAGTCTTTATTTTACTAATTCATAGTTGATATATTTAAAAATTCAGTTGCGCCATCTACAGACAACTAGGTGAAACACGTAAATACACACAACAACTTTGAATAGTTGTTTAGAAACTTCCACTATGTTTTTTGTTTTTAGGGACCTAATCATTGGGAATATGTCTTTTAGTCATCAGAGCAACATAATGACATCGATGGGAAACCACCAAGGTACACTAGATATGTCCGCTTTTCAAACTGCCAGTAAACTTTTTGATCCAACTTGTACTATAACTTCTTGTTATTCGGACTACCAAGTAGTCTAAGCCATCAATTATATATATTTAATTCATATCTTCTAAATTCATTTATATATATATATATATATATATATATATATATATATATATATATATATATATATATATATATATATATATATATATACATAAAATGAATTTAGAAGATATAAATTTCTATTGTATTTCAAATACAATTGTTGTTTGTATAGTTTTTAATAACCTGGTTTAAAAAATTGTGATTATTTGAGAAATTATTGTAAATATTTGTATATACTAAATGTTGATCTTCTTTTTCAATACACATTTTTTTAAAATAAAATCTATTTTTTAATGTGAATTGGTAATTTGAGATCATAGTGACATCTAGGAGAAGCATATCCTATTTAAAAAATCTGCTAATTGCAATTTATAAGCTACTACTATATCATTTCCATACTTTGACTCATAAATCGGAGATGGCGCTGCATCCAATATATTTTAGTTGATTATCATTAAAAGAATTGATTTAGAAATGATAAAACTTCTCTGGATAACTGGAATGAATATCGTTTAATTAATGTCTCAATCCACATTTTTTTAATAAACAAAGATAAAATGGAAATCTCGCCTCAAGTAACATCTAGTAAATTTTAATTATTTCCTGAATATAAATAAGAGAGACATTTACAACTTAAAATAACTCTACCCTGTGTAATAAATATGCATTATTCATAAGCCTTACGTCAAATTGAAATTTGATTTACTCAACACTTTATATTTTATACTGGTTTAAATACAGTTGTTTTCTCTCTAATTTTGCATTTATGTGTGTATGGAAATTGAGGTATCATATACAAAAGAAAGTATTTGGAATATATTTGTGACAAATAAACGTAACGGTTCTTATATAATATACAATTTCCAAAAGAATAAAGCAAGAAAAAATATATTTACTAAAAGCGTCATCTATGAAAAAAATACTGAACTATATTATTATTCACAATACAGTCTATTAATAACTTAATTAAGCTTTAGAAAATTGAGCGAAGACGGCGCTGTACTCAATTTATTTATAATTAAGTAATAATCCATTTAATATAAAATGAATATAACACGTAGGGAAAAAATAAATACATCGTATTTATTAGTCTCGAGGTGAATTGAGAAGCAATTCGAAGTCCAGAAGAACGTTTTTACGAATTTCTTTGAATACATTTTTTTTGTGATTATTCATAAGACTGGTATTAAAATTATTGTAATTGAACAAATATTTTTGACTTATAAATGTAACTGTTCTTTTTTAATATTTCCTCAAAATATAGTATTTTGTTGTGAAGAAAAATTAATTTAGGTACTGGAAAAGATCGTGACATCTATGGAAGAAAAGCCTAACCATAAAACTTGGTATCTATAATTATTATATTTTCAACAAATCAACAAAGATGACGCTGTAGGTGATATATTTTTTTAATTCAATTATTAATAAGAAATTTATACTTAACATGAAAGAAAAGGTACTATATGTATGGATATAGACTGTTCATTATCTACAAGGTAAATAGAAAAAAAATCGAATCAAAACATAAAAATTTGTTTTTTAATTATTGATTCCAATACAATTGTTTATACAATTGTTTTCGGTCAAGTTTTAGAAACATTTCTTTGAAAATTGAGATTATTTATTAAATATTCGTGAGTAATAGATGAAATTGTTCTTTTTCAATATATATTTCCTTGAATTATGACGTTTTTTAAAGAAGGAAATCTGTAATAGAAAATTGAAACGACTGTGACATCTATGAAAGAAGAGCCTAACTGTAATAGTCGGTATCTATAATTCATAGACACCAGTATACTTTGAACAAATCAACAAAGATAGCGCTGTACGTATAATTAGTATTTGAATGTTTTGGTCCAAATAAAACTACAGGGTGTAAATGAAATGAATTATATTCAAACTAAATCGAATAAAGTTATAAATCTGTTTGATTGCAAGGACATTTATCTAACCAAAAATTGATATAATAAGGCGGGATTTTAGATTTTAAAGCCAGTTTAGTTAGTGTCTTCAAGTCAAAATCAGTTTCACTAATATTTTTGGAAGGATCGGTGGTTCTAACGATATTCTTGATTGGTTTTACAAATTTACCAGTGGTACTTATGTATCTTTCGTAAGGTTTAATTTCTAGCTTGGTAGTCAAATTAAATCTAGAATATAACAATTTATTAAAAAAGAATATAAAAAATCATTTTAATTATGCTTACAGTTTTTCTCGTAAAGCGTCGCTTGACGTTGGATCAGTTTCATTATTCTTATCGTGTTCATGTCGACATCGAATTTCTTCATTATATTTCAGTAAATCCTCTTGTTTCCTTAATCTTTTATCATTATATTTGTATTTATATGGCGGATGTTCGTCATAATATTCGTAATAAATTTTGTGTACTTCTTTCATGTAATTTTTCCACGGCATAGCTTTTAATAACTTTTCCAGCTCTGAAAGCTCACTGAAAATATCAATATTTTTGAAAATTCCTGTGAAAAATTATTATTCGTACTAGCATACTTCTTCGCATCTTGTTTATGTAGTACTCCTTTTATTTGGTGAGTACTGAGAAGATGATGTCTATCCGAAAGTATTTTAAACACCTTATAAGCATATTTTCTATTGATGCCGAAATCATCCAAGTCCATTTCACTAAACCGCCGTTGGAAAAGTAACTTTATATTTTCGTTGGCTTTCAATGTCTCCTCCCTCATTTTTATGATATCTTTGATACAAACCTCGTACATACGAACCTATCGATATAAATTTTATGAAATAATAGCATTCTATTCTTTTATTTGTTGTTATTTATTGTTTTTTGCTTTTTTTAGACAGTAAGAGCAATCGGAAAAGTGAAAATTAATCTTATTTTTTGAGCAAACCTCTTATAAACTAGAACAATGTCAAAGCACACAGTGGCATCTACGTAAAAGAAGCCAAAATATAACCGTGGTTTGTAACTACACTTTGATAAAAATAACAATATTGCCGCGATAAATAAAAGTTTAAATATTTTTTGAAATTTATTTAAAGACTCAAATTATTATGAAACACAGATCACCTATATATAATTGTTACGACTAAATTCATGCCACCTGGAGGTAGAAACCTCAACTAAAAATTCAACATCCTAAATTATACAGAACCATCTAGGAGTCTAAACGGAAAGTAGAATGTTAACTTGATCTTGAATTAATTGCTTAAAATAGGCGTTTTTAGAATATAAATTACTTGATATTTGATAAATTTTATCATAGAAACTTAAACTTACCATATACCCTTTCCATCTAGATTGTATTTTTTCTGCTGCCTTGTTGTAATGTTGTAAACAAAGATTATCATAATATTCTGCCATTATATCGGGTAAACGATATCTCTGTAGCCACCCTCTTACGTATTTTTGTATAATAATAGCGGATTGGTGCATTTTCTTGATTTGTTGTCGCACGTAAATGCCTCGAAAAAAGTTTTGTATAATAATCGCAGCCCAATTGAGTTTTCCAGATTCTTCATTGTGTTTTCTAGCCAGAAATTTGAATTGAGTCATTGTGTATAATAGAATTTTCATCAATTTCACAAAAATTCTTATACGCCCATCCTCTTATCTTTTCCATGTATTTATTTCATCTTAAATTCTAATTTCGCGCCTTTTATTTCGTATTGTAGCCATTGTAGGTTAGATATATGCATGAAACATGGATAGACACAGTGTTGTCGTACCGGTTGTTTTTATTATTCTGACTAGATTTTAAACAAAAAAATAATACAATCGTCATGATTTTGTATTAAGTAATGGCGATTAATCGTTGATACAATAATATTAGATGTGGGTGCAGGTAGTGAGTACTAAAATACCCACTTCCATCTATTCCAACTGGTAATACATACTACAGAAAGTATTAGACCACCAAGTAAATGTGGCAACGTATATCAAATGCCGGCTGTTATTAATATATTATTTATTATGAATGCTTTATTTAAATCCAGTTTAATAATCAATCAAAAATAATCAATCAATTGTGAATATTGTGCTATAGTGTGTGAATCATTATATCTAGATTGTTAGAAACAACGAGCAGGACCGATATTGGTTGGAAGTTGAGAAATTTTTAACGAAGCTCTTTTTATGATGAAATTTTAAAACCTAATGTAAACATTTTATTAAAAAAGTAGGAAGAAATGAATATTGCGATTTTTTACATTTATTTAATTTTTCGACAATATAATCACTTTTCTAAAAATTTAATACGAATATATGCTAAATGTATAAAATGTTAATAAACTTTTGCAAAATTTTTCATGCAATTCTCTCTAATTAATTGAAATAACGTTTATATACAAATAAATATAATTGAATAATAGTTTGATTTATACTTACTTGTAAGATGATACTATGAAAGCTTCTGTATGTTCGGATTCTTCAAAAAATTGATATATATGTGCCATGGAGAATCTGAATAAATTTTTGTATAAAAATTATCATTTGACATGTTCATTTTTCTATAAATTGACATTTAAAGACAAATTCATTCTAACAATGAAATTTATAGACACGGTATATCACTACGAGGGTTGCTTTTTAAGTTTTTACAATCCAACAATAGGCAGCGTTAATGTTTAACGCGAACTCGGCTGATTTAGCATTTCTTCTTATTATAATAACACTTATAAAATCGTAATTTATATTCGCTAATACTTGATCAAAAGCTTTTTAAGATCCCAATAGTATTATTAGCTAAAAATAATACAAAAATAATTTATTTTGTATAGTAGTTTGGGTTAAACATATGGCCACACTGTCTCTATCAAGCCACTATAGTGGCACCACTGTATGTGTGATCATTGACGTTTGTTATTATGAAGCCTGTGCAGAGTTGCCAGATCTCACGATATTTGTTTTTATTTTCACGATTTTTTGATTTTTGAAAATATACATATTGTATCCAGAATCTGACATAAATTCATGAAAACAAAACTAAATAAGTTATTTTCTTTACAAGTAGAGAAATTTCCAGGAGTCTATGGGATCTATTCGTTGAATCTCTGTATTCTTAAGGATATTTGATAATTAGATAGAAGTGGAAAAAACATAATTTCAAGAAATCTAGAGAGGAGGGGGCATTTGAAGTGGATATAGTATTAGGACAAAACAGATTTACATGTTTTATGTTTGTCCTTCCACTACAAATACAAATTCTTTCTCATATTTTTTATCTATGTTAGGTTATTCCTTTTCTTTATAAATCGTGTTGATTTTTGGTTTTTTCCAATAGAAAAATAGTTTCAAAAAAATTTGTAAAGGTTATTTTGAAATAAAACGCTAAAATGAATTAAACATAGTTATTTATTGTAATTTTTGTATGTACATTGTTAAAGTGTACACTAATTTAATAAATATTATACCTAAATACACTTCAAAGTGTTAAACACTAATAGTTATTTTAGTGTAAAAGTGGCCGTCACTAATTCAAGCATTCTTAAACCAAAAGCTACCATCTACTTTATTATACTGACTCACCCTATAACTAGTTTTACATCCACTTTTCAATACTCATTCATAGAATTAGCATGGAAATAAAAGAAGAATTTTCTACATGTGGCGGTGCCTATGGTAAATATACTGGTAGCACTGTTCTTATGTCATATATTTCAAATAGAGGTTAGTTGTCATTTATCAGTTGAAGAGTAAATTTATTTTATTTTTCAAAAGAAAAATGTAATTTGTTCTTCTACCACATTATTATGGATATCCTTTTAAAGAAATTTAGTCCCTTTATGAAGTGCTTTATAATATAAGTCAGTGTAAACTTAAAAAATGTTTAAAAAATCTGTAGAATTTATATAAAAGGCAGCAGCCGCCATGTTGAAAGAGCAGTAGTTCAAATGTATCATATTGTTTTACCAAATAATGATCGGGTAAGCAAAATATTTTCCTCAAAAAAATCAATAATTAAAAGTTCTTTCACACAACAAAAATGAACAAGGAAATAAATTATGACGGCCAAAAAATAATTCATAAAAAAATACTCTTTGAATACTGCAAATAAAACATTTCCTGTCTACATAGTTAAACTATATTATTAACATTTATTTAAAGTCTATAAAATGGCAGTTGCAACAAATGGGTGAATTATTTAATCGTTTTTTCTGCAAGTCCCTCAAATACCCACCCAAAAATTTGCAACTGTGCAATAGGAACAATCTACATATAAATCTGATTTATTAGTACAGAAACATGGAAAAATAAGACTTATCACAATCAAATTATTTTAGTTCCAAAATCTAAATATATAATATTTACAAAACACAATTTATACAATATTATTAACAATATCGTTAAATGTAGCTTTCGATTGTTTTAAGACATTAGATTATCAATAATGTAGTTCGTTACCAAAAAGTTAGTACTTTTTAATTGGCAAGTATTAGTAA
Organism: Diorhabda carinulata; assembly: GCF_026250575.1. Lineage (NCBI taxonomy): Eukaryota > Metazoa > Arthropoda > Insecta > Coleoptera > Chrysomelidae > Diorhabda > Diorhabda carinulata. Next base: position 20,307,445 of record NC_079461.1, read on the forward strand.
CTTAATTAAAAAACCTTTTAAAAGGAAGAAGTTCCTTTATTTTCGATTTATTAATTGAACTACACTATCAATGTTACTTCTAATCAAATAGAAATATTACTGAGGGATAATCAATGATTTTAATTTATATATTTTTACTTTTTTCGTGACGAATTGCTTTATTTTCAATCTCTCTTGATAGAAAATCAATTTAAGATAATACAAGAGACTTAAAATCAAGAACAATCATTACGCCAAACAAGTAAAATGATCTAACAAGTAAAAAGTTGAAGAAAATTAGATGCCATTGAAGAGAATTTTTCCTTTTTGTGTATATTTTCATATTTAAATTAGAAAAACAGTGAATATGCGAATAAAAGGAGGTTATATCAAAATATTATGATTATTTTTGACTTTACGGTGGATTATAGGAAGCAAATAGGAAATTAGTGAATGACAACAAATAAAAACATAAATTAATACAGATTGGATCTTAGGAAAAACCAGCAGAATTTTGAACGAATTTAACAATTCATTTACAACTTAATTGACGAATAAAGACAGTTGTAGGGGCATTCAAATACCTAGAAGAAGAAAATACTGCAAACTTTTTGTAGTTTCTTAATAAAAGTTAATTGTGTAGATTAAATCAGAATTTCGAATGATTTATAATGTGTTTGATTAAAAGTATTTACTATTGAACTGCACTTGAAATAGTACACGGAAAAGGTTATTGAATGGTTGTTTATTTCATTGTGAAACGGTCAAGTCAAAAATGTTTTCATTTTCAATGTTTTTTCAATGTTTCACTTAATAGGAAAACTGAAAAATTCAATTACTATTATTAAATCATTAATCATCCCGCTTTAATTTGTTCATGATACATAACATTACTTTGTTCAAGTTAGAGTCTTTTAAATTAATTTAACACTAAACTATATAAACTTGATGTGTTAACATCAATTCTAAAATCAAATAAATCATTATAATACTACAATATGTTTTTATTTTCAATTTTCGAGATCTTATCAATAATAAGTCATTAAAGTTATAGAGCAAGATTGAATCGAATTTTTACTGGGCTATTTCTAAATCTACAAATAGATATTGAAAATTATAAGTCATAGAATTTGGATTTTTTATATGAAAATTAAGAATTCATTCATTTCTAGAAAGTATATATATATATATATATATATATATATATATATATATATATTTGTACACAATAAACATACTTCTCAAATACCCTGCATACCGACTCTAATAAAAAAATATATATATAAGAAGTACAATTTTTTTAAAGGATATAAAAAAAACAAGTTGCAAGTTGAATATGTCGAATGGATATTAATATTATCATATAGACATATATTGTAGATGATTAGAAAAATATAAACAAAAAAATGTAAATGAAATCATTAGAGGACTATTTTCAACATTATAATTAATAGAATTAGTTGTTCTGGAGAGATGGCAATAGTAAATAAGAAAATCACCTACTGTTTGTAGGCCTAAAAAGAGTTCAAGATGACATACCACTGATCAAACTATGAGAAACTTTGAAAAACAACATATAAAAAACATATTGTAGCTGAAAGCACCATCGAATCGACAGAAATGGATTTTAGACCAAGAGCCAAAGACAGATCGAAATTAGAAAGGAAGAATGGAAGAAATTGGAATAAAGAAACAAATTCATTGCATGACGAACAAAAGAAAATCTTGATTGGAATCTAGTAGGATGACGAGAAAGGGGAAACTAGGGAAAAGTTGGGGAGAAGGCAAACTAGTCAGTCTCTGAAGACGATAACTTGGTTATCGAAACGAGCGTCAGACATTGTAATTGCGAATGTTGTTGTAATGGTATAAATAAATATTGTGTTCAGTATGAATATCACCAACGGTTCCAAACAAATATACAGAGGTTGGAACAAATAACAATTAATAAAAGTATCCTTTAAAAAAATACATATTTTCAACATTCCTTATTACATAAAAAAAAATAAATTAACATCTATCTCAGCAACAGTCGCATATTCAAAAATAATAGCAAATAATTACTTTGTCACATCCTTTCGTGTTTTTATTAGCGGTACCTTTTTGTGGTAACATTCGATTTTTTGAATATATCTTCAAGTATTTATGTAAATATATAAAAAATTTTGTTCAAACAATAAACATTTTACCCAACAATAATCAAAAATCCAATTCACCTTGGATTTTTTTTCGAACAAAACTAATTTTGTGTAATATTTACGTAAGTAATCTGATATCACATTAAATTCGGAGAAATCGTTTTAAAGAAGTTGATCAGTTTTTTTGATTGTGTTGTTGTTGTTGACAGTGTGATAGTGACATTGAGACAAATCGAGGCTGCTTTTTCTACGATTCTTGCATAGAAATACCAGTAATATTACCAAAACTGTCACAAACAGCAGGGAGCACAAAACTATTATTACGATGTAAATCAAAGAATCTGAAAGTAACAAAATTTGTCTTTAGAAGCTATTTTTAATCATAAACAAATTTGTCATGTATCTTTAGACACTGTCTTTTTTAAAAAAACTGTCATTTTTCTTTGGAAACTGTCATTTTTAAAAAGAAATTGTTATTTGTCTGCAGAAACTGTCATTTTAAGAATAAACTTGTCATTTTTCTTTAGAAACTGTTATTTTTGAAAACAAATCTGTTATATGTCTTCAGAAGCTGTTTTTTTTTCAAAAACAAATTTGTCATGTGTTTTTAAAAACTGTCTTCTTCAAAAAACTGTCATTTTCCTCTAGACATTGTCAATTTAAAAAGAAACTTGTCATTTGTCTGTAGAAACTGTCATTTTTAGAAACAAATATATTATTTGTCTTCAGAAGCTATTTTTTTCATAAACAAACTTGTCTTGTGTTTTTAGAAACTGTCAGTTTTAAAAACAAACTTGTCATTTTTCTGTAGAAACTAATAATTTAAAGAGAAACTTGTCATTTGTCTGTAGAAACTGTCATTTTTAAAAACAAATCTAATATTTGTCCTTAGAAGCTATGTTTTTCATAAACAAACTTGCGGGGAGTCTTTAGAGACTGTCTTTCTAAAAAAATTGTCATATTTCTTTAGAAACTGTCAATTTTAAAAATAAACTTGTCATTTTTCTGTAGAAACTAATAATTTAAAGAGAAACTTGTCATTTGTCTGTAGAAACTGTCATTTTTAAAAACAAATCTGATATTTGTCCTTAGAAGCTATGTTTTTCATAAACAAACTTGCGACAAGTCTTTAGACTCTTTCTAAAAAAATTGTCATATTTCTTTAGAAACTGTCAATTTTAAAAATAAACTTGTCATTTTTCTGTAGAAACTATTAATTTAAAGAGAAACTTGTCATTTGTCTGTAGAAACTGTCAATTTTAAACACAAATTTGTTATTTGTCCTTAGAAGCTGTTTTTCGTATACAAACTTGCCATGTGTTTTTAGAAACTGTCATTTTTAAGAATTTGAAACAAATCTGATATTTGTCTTTAGAAGCTATTTTTTTCATTAACAAACTTGCGATGAGTCTTTAGAGACTGTCTTTTAAAAAAACTGTCATATTTCTTTAGTAACTGTCACTTTTAAATAGAAACTTGTCATTTGTATGTAGAAACTTTCATTTTTAAAAAGAAACTTGTCATTTGTCTGGAGAAACTTTCATTTTTAAAAACATGTTATTTGTCTTTATAAGCAATTTTTTTCATAAACAAACTTGCCGTTGCGTTTTTAGAGACTGATTTTTTCAAAAAAGTATCATTTATATCCAGAAACTGTCATTTTTCTTTAGAGACTGTCATTTTCAAGACTAAACTTGTCATTTGTCTGTAGAATATGTCATTTTTTAAAAAAAGTTGTCATTTTTCTTTATAAGCAATTTGCCATGTGTTTTTAGAGACTGTCATTTTTATTGGAAACTGTCATTTTAAAAAACAAACCTGTTATTTGTCTCTAGAGATTGTCTTTTTCAAAAAACTATCATTTATCTTCAAAACTGTTAGTTTTAAAAATAGACTTGTAATTTTTCTTTATGAACTGTCATTTTTAAAAAACGAAACTGTTATTTGTCTTTAGAAATTATCTTCTTCAAAAACAAACTGATATTTGTCTGTAGAGGCAATTTTTTCCAAAAACATTTGATTATCATTAACACACAAAGAAAGACAAATAAAAAATGACTTAAGAGGGGAAAGAACTGAACAATTTAGGAATATAAAAAAGTTTCTTACCATTTTCTTTATCTGTACGCGTTACTGAAGGTTCAGTTGTAGTAGTTGTGGGGTATCCTTCGTAAAATTCTGCATTTCTGTTACTAATAACAACTGGTGCTATGTCATGATCGATTTCAACGCTTTTATCGACAGTCGCCGAAGAAGTACTGGTACTAACAGTGGAACTAGTAGTGGGAATAGTCGTAGGTAGTCGTTTCGTTTTATATTCGTCCAAAATTTTAATAAGATCGTTCATTGAAATATTATATCTCGTTAAGATGTCTTGTTGTAATTTGACAGAATTACATTTACATATTTCGCATCCTTTTCTGTTAATTCTGTAACCATTTATGCAAGTTTTGTTGCAATTAGCTAAAGGTTGACATTCTGCTATCGAGGTCGTTGTAGGTATTGAATCTTCGCACAATTCTCGGTTGCAATCTATCAAACCGTTGTCGCACAAACATGTCGTGCAATTATCACGTTCTATCCATTTCTCCAAATGGAGACGAGATACATTGTCGGAGCTGTTACAAGAATTGTTTCGATGCACTAAATTTACTTTTACATCGCAGTAATGGGAGATGCATTTCTCTATACCGTTACTATAACATGGAAAATTTATCAATAAATTATTATGTACTGCGATAATAGCAGGATTATTATAAAATTATTAATAAAGGATGGAGCGAAACTTTGGATTTTTAAAATAACATTTGTTCGAAGAAAAATAGAAATAATAGAGAACGGGCTTATTGCACCATCTTTTTTCGCGAGGAGTCACTTCGACGGCAAGCGTGGCGCTTGTTTTACGTGATCGGTCGTTCATACATCTTGACAAGACTGTGTCGTTCAATTAAGACACATTAATGAAGCTCCGTGTGCAAATTTAATTGAAATATGGGTTAAGCGTTTTGAAGATACCGGTTCCACGTTTAAACCACCAGAAAAAGTCGTCCAAGAACGTCTAGGACCACAGACAATATTAATAGGATGGAGGAGTCAGTACGAGAAAATCCGCGTTTGTCTACTCAAAAGCGATCGGCGACTTTAAACTTGTCGCGACGATGTTTGCAGCTAATTTTGAAGTTGGATCCTAAACTGCATATTTAAAGTTCCAGTTAACACAGGAATTAAAAGATACCGCAAATGCTAAGGAGCAACCTTGGAATTTGCTGACGAAATGCTTAGTCGATTTTCCACTTTTGACAACATCATTTTTTCAGATGAGGCTTTCATTTAAATGAGTTCGTAAACTGACAAAATTGTCGTTATTGGATCGAAAAAAATCCAAAAATGAACAATCAGTTGACGCCAGAACTTGCGGGATCAAGAATAGCGAATACGAGAACTTGGTTACAACAAGACGGAGCGACCCTTCACACATCAAATGACTCTATGGCGGCTGTTCACTGCAAGACTAATTTCCAAAAGAGGTGATATCCCTTGGCCCCCATGTAGCCCTGACTTGACGCCTCTTGATTTCTTTTTGTGGAGACATCTCAAACATAAAGTCAACATGAAAAATACCAGGGAGATCGGTCAGCTAAAGAAATATATCCGCCAGGAAATGGCAGCAATCACTCCAGTTTTAGTGACAAGAGTTTTCACAAATTTGAGGAGTGCCGTCTTCGAGAAGGCCATCTTTTAAATGATGTTGTTATTTAAAAATGGAAACTTTGAGAGATTCATAAGAAAATTCATTTTTTTGGAAATTAATAGTTGGAATAAACACTTAAAAAGGAGAAACAATTATTTTAACAACGGCTTTTGTAGAAACTTGGAAAAACTCAAATTTCCAGATGATTATTAGAGATACCTGTATCATCAACATAGCCCAAGACTTTTAGCTAAAAAACCATTGCAAGGTTGGAAAAAAATCGTGTAGTCGCAAAAATTACAGGATTTGCTTAGAATCACAAAATTAGGAAAATCGGAAGACGGATTTATTTGCTAGAGCTGTCAAAATTTCCTTTGAAAATATTTTGCTCCAGTAGAAATCCAATGAAATCAATTAATTTGAAATCATCTGATTGAAAACAACCAATCAACACAACATTATCTGAATATTGATTATAGATCATCACGTTGCCATGTTGTCATATTGATTAATTTTGATTTTGACGTTTTAAATATTTAATACTTCAAAATGTAACGATTTTGTTGTAATACTGACGAAGAAATTATAGTTTATAGTAAAAAATTGGTATGGAAAATATTTTTGAAATGATAGAAAGTATCAATTAGAAAAAAATCGGACGGGGGAGGATATGGCGTTGATTTTAAAGGTTTGGGTTGTGAACATGAGAAGAAAAAATAGTACGGAGTTTAATAAAGAAACTACGTTAAAAATCATATGGAACCTAACAATCAAGCTGTAGAAAAATGCAATCAGAAAAAAGAAAAAAGCATTAAGTTCCGTAGAAATAACGAATATGGTAAATTAATAGATTGAAAATACCCTTGAAGGGAAACAACGATGATTCTGTAACAAATCGAGTTGAATACAACCCTGATTCAGCAAGATTTCCCAAAGTGGTACTGAAAGTAAATTTTTAATAGAGAAAAACGACGGCTCCGTTTGTCCTGTCCAATTATTTGAAAAACTGATGTCGGTGGACCTCACAGCCTCTTCAAGATAATTCGCTGTGATTCACAAAGGGCTGTAAAATTGGATGGAAAAAAGTGACGATGATGAAAACCCGGATGATCTCCCTTATATCTAATTGATTTATTGCTATGCGTCAAGGATTGTCGAAATGACTTATTTTTAACTTTCATGACGACTGAGTTTGTGTAATTTAAGTTGTTTAGAAAATATTATTTTAGAATATTTGCAGCTCTATATCTAAAACTGTGTATACCCATGCGACATACTCTTATTATGTTAGAGGTTGCATAAGACTCCAACTGCAGAAGATCAGGGAGAAAAATGTGCCCGATAAGCCAGAAAATTCAAGAGCACGATTTTTGAAAAAATTTGACGCTTTGCGGGTCGGAAATGCCCCCGCAGTCGGTGACGATAACCGGTTAAAAGTGGTTTTAAAAGTAAATTGCCTGAAAAGTTTTGTCTGCTCCAGAGAAACAAATCTGACGTTCGATTTTTTGATTTTTGTGCTTTTCTAAAAGAGCATCGATACATAATACTTACATGCAAGTACACAAAGTACATCCTTCGTCCTTAGTCCAAGTTTCTGAATGATTATGGAATTGATTATCAACAAAACAAGATGCAGAGTCTTTTTCTTTTTGGTTAGAACAAAGCGCTAAGCCGTTATCACATCTACATAATTGTAGAGGAGGTATGAACCACTGTTCACCATTTTCATAAATGGTATTTTCATGGATACATCCTTTTATCTCTTCATTTTGTTTGCATTCATAGAGGTCGCAACATTTGCCGGGAATTCCCTTACCAGGTCTCTTAATAACAGGCTTGAAATAAAATATTTGTATCGATTTACTCTCATTTATGTTAAAATGTTGTTCTAATAAAGTCACAACGAGTGTAAGAAATTACTTACTGTCCTGTTAAATCCACATTCTGTCTTACATGGGAGACAGACACAATGATCCTCAATTTCATCTCCTTCGACATTTGTGGATTCGCTGTCTGCTGGACATTTTGTGCATTCTGTAATTTTGCAGCAGCCTTCAGTATGAACCACTGGTACTGATTTTTTGTCGCACAGTATTGGAAGTGGACAAAGACGTGGATCACAAACGCATTCGCCATTAACCTATGACATTTCTTCTATTGAACTCGCTACATAATGATCATTGATGAATTTTAGGACTTTTTGTAGATTAAATTGCTTCATAAACTGAGGGCATTACGATACGTATAGTCCTAGAAGTACCTGACCTTACCTAGAGATGGTAATAGTTACTTGGAAAGTACACAATATGTTTAAAGTTTGAAGACCCCACGTGCTTTAGTATTTATTTGGCAGCCATCAATAGTAAACGTTTTCAGTGAATTTGTAAACATGGAAAAAATTATTTGAAAGACATAAGCCTAACCACTCTAAAAGCTGAACTAGAATCTACGGTGGATGATACGGGTCCTTCGTTATTAATAGCAAAATATTGGGTAGCAGGGTTTAAACGAGGCCGTACGACCTGCGAAGACCAGCATTGCAGTGGTGGACCAAATGAGATGACGACTCCAGAAGTGTTGAAGTAAATCCATAAAGCGATACTGGAAAGATCGTCTACTGAAAGTACGCGAGCTAGCAGACATAATAGGCATTTCAAAAAGTGTGGTAAATCATATATTAACTAAAAATTTGGATATGAAAAAGCTGTGGATCGAAAACAGCATCAAGTGTTTTACAGAAATAAAGCAGAGTTTTTGCGCAGTTTCATAACCATGGAAGGAACGTGGAACCATCTTTTCATACCCGAAACAAAAGAAGAATCAAAACAATGGATTAAGAAGGAAGAACCAGCTCCAAAGATGGCAGAGATCGTTCAATTTATAGGCAAGGTCATGTCGTCGGTTTTTTGGGATGCGCGTGGGGTAATTTCCATTGAAAAAGGAAAAACTAACAATGGAGAGTATTATGTGAACTTATTGCAAAGTTTGAGTGAAGAAATCAAACAAAAACGGCCGTATTTGCTTGGTTTCTTGCTACCTTATACTCCCTATTCGCCAGGTTTAGCCCTCTCGGATTATTTTCTGTACTGAGACTTGAAAAAATTTCTCGGTGGTATCGAACTTATTGGATTGAACTAGAAGGAGATTACGTTGAAAAATGAATATATTATTTTGCAAAATTTTTGTGTTTTCATTATTGGGCCAGGTACTTCTGGGACCAAGCTCGTAAATCGAGTCAGGAATTCAAACGATAAAGGTAGACAAATTAACACGTGAAACAGTTTTAAGAATGAATGTAGTAGTTCTATTTATATATCACTTATTTGTAATCGTGATCGAATTCTGTTCCACATAAATCGGCATCTTTTTTTAAATCAATCACTTCCACCGACCATTTAAACAACTCAGATCACAATTACCTTCAACATACAGTCGTAAAAACAATATCCAGTATAAAGATAACTTTGAAAATTAACCTAGCGTCATTTTCAATACTCCAAATTTATGATAACCTTTATTTTAAATGCGGGATATTGCTTACTAATAATTTATAAACGACACATTGATAAGCATAGTCACGTAAATTTTCAAATTTAACTGTCGCATAAAATTGCTAATTAATAAGCATTGAAATGTCAAACGAAACGTCAAAAGTCAAAAATTTATATAACTGAACGCACACCGAGCGTTCAGTTATATAAGTTCAGAAATAAAGTGGATTACCGAACGATATCGAACAGTAAAGAGTCATCAGATACACATAACCGAACGCAGTAATCGACCATTGACATATGTCAGCAGTGCGTCCAACCGTTAAAAAAACAAAAATCGCAACAACAATATTGAGAATATTAGTTCTGGTTGGTTTTTGAATATTTTAGTCACAATATTTAATCGTCTTACCAAATGTTTTTCTTTGTCCACGCATTCGCATTTATATCCATTAATTACAGCGCCCTTTCCGCACGGACATTTTCCATTGATTTTTTCAGTTTCGTTACATCCTATACATTCATATGTGGGACAGCACTGACCCGGAAGACCGGTTCCATTTGTAGCTAACTGTAACTGTGAAAAACAAGGAGGCTTCGAACAAGTAGACAGATCGCATTTACAGTTATCTTCAAAGATGACGCTATCGGGCGGGCAGTCCTCGATAGATGGCGCAGCAAGTATCGCTGTAAAAAAATTTCAATTTTTGAATATCAATCAATGAATTTATGAGATATTGTTTCATATTTCGTGATTATATCAATTGTTTAATTAACAAATTGGTATATCTAATTTCTCCTAGACTTTTATGTCACAATTTTTAATTTTATCCACAGGGTAAACTTTAATTCATTAATTTTCATTATTGCAATAACGGATTTGTGAGTTAGTGTATTGTCTTGAAACAATATTTTCTTTTTAATCAAATGCGGCGTTTTTGCATGATTTCTTAGCTCAAACGTTGAGTTTTTCCTTTTTCAAGTTAGTATGGTGTTTTTTTATTTAGCCACGTTGTAAATCTAACCTAACTTTTCTTCCTCTTTTTTAAGTTATCTCTCGACTGACTCATTTCAATCAAATAGCTAATGTTTGATATTTGATTGTACGTTTGAATGGAAGTTAGTAACTATTCGGTACTATAAAATTGATAATTGAAAATTGTGTATTTAGAAGGGGTTTGAGATATATAATATTTCCCACGTATATTTCAACTAATGAAAATGATAATTGTATTAAATCTACACGGAATTGAATTTTCTTTACAAATACCGAAAGGGAAAATCAATACCGAGACGTGATACAAATAACTAGTTCTTATATTGTCAATTTCGTCATCGTCTTGGAGCATGTTATGGCGCATTTATGTTTCGAGCTAGCTTTTCAGATAATCTCAACAAGATCGTATCTCTTTGAGTAATACAATTTATCTACATGTTCTATGTTCGTGCGATCGTAGAGATAGGTATACGAGGGTGATTCTATAATGAACATACCGCTAATTACTACGAGAATTTCATACGATTTCAATTTTCTCGAGATTATTTGCTCGAAATATAATAATTTCCTTACATCCGCTCCGCTCATTTTGTAACAAGCTGTACTTTAATAAGTATAATTATAAATAAATCCTTGGTAGCGTGAAACGGTTTCGAGAGGGATGGGAATTGAATTTTTTTTTCGACACCGCGTTTTACCCTTATATCCGTTACACTTTCCTTTTATCCGATGGCATGTTAATCTAAAATTAGTTTAAAATTCAAATTTGCCAGCAATTTACTGACGTCTCGAGTTTTATTAACAAGATAGAAAACGTTATCTAATGCCACAGCCAGAGGCATCTGAACGGTTTTTAGGGGTTGTTGGTGAAATTGTCGTTCATCAATTTTTCAAAAAACTTTGTCCACTAGTGAAAAAACCGAAAATAAGATTAGATTTATCTCTAGATTTAGAGAAATATAAACTACAACAAATAGTGTATACTCAAATTTACTACACCATTGATCCGTTGGTATTTTTAGAGACTAATAAGATCAAACGTGATACGATTTTCCTATAGCTTCAGTTTCGACGATAACCACTTCATCGAAGCAAAATTTCTGTCCTTTGAGGTCTGAGAAAAGGAAAAAATCGCTAGGGGACCAGATTTTGACAAACCGATGGATACGAAATCGATTAGAAGTCTTATTCATGCAATTTTGACATGATTATCGATGGTATGTAATAGAGCACTTTCTTCTTCTTTAAAAGGACCCGTTTTTCGCGATTTCGTCGGCTCCAATAACGCCACGTTTATGGTTTTTCCTTTTTTAAAATAATCGACTTACCAGCTGACTTTCAAGTCTTTCCACGTTTTGAAATCCGTTCACCACGTGCAGAACACTCGGCTGACCATCGATTAGATTTCATTGTGGAATTATAAAGCTATGTTCCATCAATTGTCACATATAGATATAGTTACATATAGTTCCTTTGATAACTTAAAGGTTTCAACTATATCAAACAGTTTTACTTTACGGTTATAATGAATTATTTTGTGAAATTTTTGATGTTTTCGACGGTTAAAGCCGCATTGGTAGTTCACTGCGTGTATCGTCTTGGAAACTTATTTCGCCTCGTTTAAATTTTACATACACGTGGGGTAAAGCTAAGCTTTGGCTTCTATAGTACTTTTTAACACAAAAATTTTGCTTTTATCAGTTTTTTCAGATTAATAAAAGTTGCAATAACTCATAAACTGCTATTACGATAGCTGTCAAACTAATACATGTATATTTTGAATTGAAAAATATAGATTTAATACTAATAGCGCCATCTGGGTCTCAGAGCCACGAACTTTTCAGCCCAACTAATCAGTTATAACTTTTAAATGCTGTTTTTATCCTAATTCTCGATATGCCTATTTTGAAAACCGATCGAAAAAGTATCATAAGAAAAAGAATGAAAGTATTTTGAAAATATAGATGATTTTCTGTAGTACGTCCCTGTTTCAAATGGGATAATTTTAACGAAAGGATTTTGTTAAATTACAACTATCGTCCGGAAAATCTCTGCACTCGAAAAATAAAATAATTCGTCTTTAAGACAAATAGAATAAGGAAGATGGAAGTTGAACTTTGGGAGAAATTGCTACGCGGGATTTGAATGATTCAATTTGTTCTAGAAAATCTCTTATGAAATTGATGATTAAGCTATTGCGTTTCGTACGCTACTATAGAGACATATTTTGAAGATAATGCTATTCTACATTATTCATTATAATCTGTTTGATGCCTCTATTGTTTTGGGTTTCACCTCGTGTGTCTTAAAAAACTTATAATGGACTAGTTTTACATTTAAAATATAAAAAACTAAACATGAAATTGATTGCTATATTACTAGTACGTAAAAACATTCGAAATCTAACCTAACTTTAATAAGCTGAGTTTTATTTTGCACTTGTTTGAATATTCAGTCTCTGGTTAACCTTCTGACGGATGCAATGTGTAAAATTCTAAATTATTTTCCGCTTACTTGAGTAACTGATTAATTATGGTGCTATACAAGTGATTTTATTGAACTTATACATGCTATTTTCACTTTTCTCCCTAAATGACGGAGACTATCGAAAGACTATAACACTAAGTAGGGCATAACAAAAATCTGGACGAATCTCGATTTTCAGAATGGGATAAATAATGTTACGAACTCGTCTAAGACATGTACCGTGAAGCCAGTCATGTTCGGTTATAATTGAAGAGTCTAAAGTTTGGCGAATGCGGCGGTTCTCGGAAACGGTTTGTTTTTATATATATAGCGCCGATTAGTTTATATCGTTTAGTCCTTATTAAACGTTTTTTAACAATATGGATGTTATTAGAGCCTTTTTTACAACTGCGTTTCATCAATAAGTAGTTTATGATAGAGTGAAGCCCTTATAAGCATTCTTCACTTACTGTATGTACATTTTCCATATGCTTTTTAACGATTTGATTCTTCCTATAACATTTTCTATACCTTCTAGACATTCTCTTCTTGAACTGAGACTTCCTAGATAGTTATTAAGTTTCGTTATGAAAATTTCTTAAAGATTGAAGCTTCTGTAGACATTTTTTAGAACTTACTAAACCATTTTCTACAACTGCGTTGATCAAGGTAATATCATAAACACTTTATGATAAAGTAGGCATAAAATTGCATTTTTTAAGTAAATTTAGTCGTATACATTCGTAGACATCGTATTTATTTATTTAAAAGTTGAATATATTGCAAAAAAGCGTTACCTTCCATCAGATTTCAATAGGATTGAGTACCTTAAAATAAGGTTATTTGTGTAAAGTAAATGAAAATCAAGACAAGTCCATGTGTTGAATACCACGAAGTTGTGTAGAGAGGTTCTTTCTGTGTCAACAGCTGCTTTAATAAAGTGCCATTTTAACAGATTGATAGATTTCGCAATCCATTTGAAAGAGCCACTTTAAGTAATTGGTTATACTAGAATTAATTTACATTTCCGTAAGGTTACATTGAAAGATTTATAAGGATGAAAAAAAATATACGTCGTGAAAAATACGGAAAAGGATGTGTGTGTGTGTTTTTTTTTTGTTTCGAATAATGAGTTTTACAAGGTATTTGTTTTAATAAATTACGTTTTTTCTAATTATCGAAATCTGTAAATACTTTTTCGTCTAAAGATGCATTACCAGTTTCTTCAAGAATTAGTTTTCACAGATATCCATCATCCAGTATAGAATGAATCAAATAAAGGACAAAGAAAATATAGAAAAGAGCAGAAAAATGTTAAAATCAAAAGATTTATCACGAGCAGCTGAAATAAGAAACGTACCAAACAATGATAGGTCTATCAGTTACCTACGCATGTAATTTCTAGTCAATAAACAAAAAAACAGAACTGTAACTGCACCAAAGTCGTCTTCTCCCTACGGAGGTTAGCGATCCAAATGGCTATTGTCGCACGAGAAACCGCAGCTCTGAATATTTCTGTAGACGTCTGTCCGAGCCATCTGCGCAAGTCTTTCAGTCATGAATTTTGTCTTCTATTCTCTTCTATTATCTCATATCGCTCGCCTCTCATTATATGTCCTAAGTACTGCAACTTTTTCTCTTTGATGGTCGTGAGAAGTTACCCATTTACTGAAGGACCTCTATGTTTGTCCTATGTTCCGTCCAAGATATCCGCAGCATTCGCCTGTAGGCGTACATTTCGAACGCATCAATTTTCTTCTTTGTGACCGCGTCCATGATCCAACTTCCACATCCGTACAGGAAAGAAGTAACAGCGAAGCATTATGTCCGGAATTCCAGGCTGAGGTTGCAGTTTGCCGGAAGTGTCTTTATGTTGTTCGGAGCTTGCTCTTGCTCAATACTTGATCTAATTTCTTCGCACCAAAGTACTTGACAAAAGATAGTTGGGTAAAATGAATACTTTCCAGAAGTTTCCAGAAGATTTTCAACGCATACAAAATACTTCCCAAGAAGTACAGAGAGGAACTAGAGGTTTACGACTAAAAAAGAAGGTTCTAGGGCGTTTAAATAATGATTAAAGTTTCCAGAGAGTCTACAAGAAATATAAAAATCTCCAGAAGGTATGAAAATAGTCTCCAGAGGTTTAAGGACAATTAAAGAAGTGTCTGGAGGTCTTAAAAGAAGTAGTAGAGTTTCCAAAAGACTTACTAGGAATAAATAAGTTTCCAAAAGATTTACAAAGAACTCCACAAGAAGTACAGAAGGCTCCAGAGGTTTACGATTAAGAAATAAGGTTATAGAGAGTTTACAAGAAATAAAGAAGTCCCCAGGGGGTTAAAAAAATATGAAGTGTTCACTAGAAATAAAATAGTTTCCGCAGATGTTCAAAGAACCATTAAAGTTTCTAGAAAGTCTACGAAAAATATAAAAATCTCCAGAAGTTATGAAAACAGTCTCCAGCGGTTTAGAGACAATTAGAGAAATCTCTGTAGGTCTTAAAAGAAGTAATAGAGTTTCCAGAAGGCTAACTAAGTATAAAAAAGTTTCCAAGAGATTTCCAAGGTATACAAAGAACATCTACAGAAGTACAGAAGTCTCTTAGAGGTTTACGATTAAGAAATAAGATTATAGAGATTTTACAAGGAATAAAGAAGTCCCCAGGGGGTTCACAAACAATATGAAGTATTTACAAGAAAGAAAATAGTTTCCGTAGATGTTTAAAGAACCATTAAAGTTTCTAGAAAGTTTACAATAAATAGAAAAATCTCCAGAAGGTATGAAAACGTCTCCAGAGGTTTAGAGACAATTAAAGAAGTCTCTAAAGATCTTAAAAGAAGTAATAGACTTTTTAGAAGGCTAACTAGGTATAAAGAAATGTCCAGAAGGTATACAAGGTTCTAGAGAGTTTTCAAGAAATATAGAATTAAACATAAAGTAATTACAAGGAATAAAATAGTTTCCAGAGGTGTTTATAATGAATTTGGAAAAAACTTTGATTCTAAATTGGAGTTTTTGTGGATAAAACGTTGAATTGTATTTAGATTTATTTTATACAGGCGAGAAAATGAATGAAATAGATAAATATAGTAACAATTGTCATTGAAATGTTTAATTCGATTATTATTAATTCCCATATGAACAAAATTGTCATTTTCTATAAATATCTGATTACAAAGACAGACAAAGGTGTAATTAGTTGACAAATGCGATTCGTTTTGCTAATGTGCAAATATGATAGACGTTAAATAAAACCCACACAGTTTGTTTATGAAGAAGCTGTTATACTGATTACTGGAATAACATTTTTTTAACCTTTAAATGTCATTTACAGCAGTCAAACGTCGTTTTTGTATTTCTTATGTGAAGTGTACAGTTAAAAACTTATGAAATGTGTAGGTATGCATGCTAAATAAAATGGATAAACTTACGCCTACACTGAAAAATTGTTTTTACCCGCATGCAAATGTGAACCAATTTCAATGCAACTTCTGCCACATCAAATAATGATGAATTATGTAAAATTACAATTTTGTAGAGCTGATAGTACGTTCAAGAATAATTCTTTATTCAAAAGTCATTAAAAGATATTTCGTTTCCTCTTATAACAGACAATAATACAGGTACCGTTAAAATTACTACTGATTCAACAAATATTTTGTCTCGTTATAGTTAAGAAATGCTTTTATGGAGATAGGACACTAAAATTAATCTAGTCCTAAAACTGGTTTTCCAAATCTCTTCATACAGCTCAGAATCGTGGTCACTTAGAACTAAGGAGCTGATGACACTATCATATTTGATACAACCAATAATAAACTGAACCAAAACATCCAACTGCTTGAGGATCTCGAAAGGGTTAACAGCTGGAAAAGCTCGGACATAACCAAAAACGTTAAATTGAATCTGGTCCGAACGTTGGTCAGAATTATGGTCACTTACAGTTAAGAACAGCAAATATATTGATTCATTTGAAATATGGTGCAGTTATTGTTTAGAATTCCATGAAATGAGAAAAGAGCTAATGAGGCAATACTGGAAAAGTCAAGTATGAAAAAAGTGCTGCAGTACCGGGAACAGCTATGCAAACAAACGATGCAGAGAAAATGCGGTTCGTGAGTGGTGGATAACATTAAATGCAGGAATTACTTGATTATGATAAGTAAAATCTCCAACTAGAAGCTCCAATATGAGATGTCAATATAGACAGGAATAAGAATTAGAGGTTAGGTTAGGTTAGAAGATGATCTGATCAAGCAAATAAGACACAATAAGACAACTCCTTTACGTATCGTTTGATCAGCATGGAGATTAGCAGTATGGAAGGAGACAATCAAAAAGGCAATGCAGATTCTCATGATAGAGAAAACGAACAAAAATAGAGAGATTTAAGAACACAGTACTTCGATTTCGAAGACGACTAGTATTTTTTTGTTTATTGGACTTCAAGGTTGGCTTCAACTACTGCGTGAGTGCATTTTACGAAGTCTTTGTCATCTGTAAAGTCTAATAAATGAACTAAATCATTCGCTTATGTTGATCAACACGTGCATGCATTATTCTAAGAGCCAGGTTAAAACTTCGACATGAAAGGACGTTCGCTTTTCTTCAGTCCGTTTTGGACAGTAATGTATCAGAAAATTCATAATACGACACTTGGTATCACCTAGTCTTTTCACTGCACGCCCTCTTATAGTCAGGCCAGTGAAGCTTTCCTCGATTTGCCATATTTTAGTAGTTCCAGACGAATGTTTCGTGCTGCGGACCACCCCTAAAATGCAAGATTTTCCACAACCGACTAAAATATACCCATAAATGCGTTCTAATGGATTTTGGACTTGAAGTCGAAATGGCTACTTGAAGTGTACATCCGATTTTCTTTGTTTGAACATCTAATAGTTCCTGTTGTATAAAAATATATTATTCAACGAGGGGTGTGAGAGCTATTACTTGCGAAAGTCAGTCAAAATACTTGTAAAAACGATTCTTATTGGATCATTCAAACTATAACTTACAATAAAGAAAATATAAAAATATTTTTTGATGAAAAACATCATTGTAAACACTTATTTTCACTAGTAATTATGATTTCTAGATGTTTGAATCATATTTTTTCTCGGTGTATGTAAAACAAATAAAGTTGTTCTGAAAGTTGAATTATTATTGGGGCAACGTCATGATAATTTCACCATCAACTGGTGTAATTGACGTATTTACAGTGACAATGCGTTAATAATTCAACCGCAATTAACATAATTAAACTAGTTCGCCCAATACAATCTCCAATTTGGTTCCGAGTCACATGATGAAGACAGAGGTGATGGTAATGTCGATGTACTGCCATCTAACGGATCGATAATTTCATTAATTCGCGCTTAAATATGATAATTAATTTTTTATAACAATAAATTTGAAAGTTACTATACGAAACTTTCGAAAAAATTATTGATTTTTCTGAAAAGGTAATTAGAAGGTTACAGTGAATGTTTAGCGATATAGATTATACAATTTTTTAAAGCATCAATTAAAAAATAAGAAAACATTTTACCAAGTATTAATTCCACTAAACTAAAATGCACATTGACCACCGATTTTATGTGACTTGATGATAATTACCAAAAAGATATCGATTTCTCTTGACCACGAGTTGTAACTCAACGTAAATTTGGATTTTAGGTTTTACTTCCTTTATTCCAAAATCTACCCTGAGCTGAAGGTTGCTTTTTTATGGGTAAAAACTACCCCTATGTGATCAAATGAAATAATTGGAAAAATTAATAAAGATATTGAGCTGTTTTTGGATTCAGATTTGCTTACTCTCTATTTCAAAGTTCACTCTGTGTCGGGGGTTGATTTTTACTTATTTGAGATGAAAACTACCCTCATTCGAAAAATTCATCAAATACTAGCATGCAAGTATCTGTAAATATGTTAAGTTAACGTGGATGGATAATTTCTGATGTGTTAATACTCGTGTGATTTTGGTTTTTTCCCCATAATTGGCTTAGTTTCATATTCAGAGAAAATTCAGTATTTTACAAAATTTTGAGTAACATCAATAGTTTTTGAGTTATTTTGAAGAAAAGACGATATCTCGCTAAATTACGGAAATGATTTTCTGAAAATAAAATTATTAGTTTTGATTTTATAAAAGATATAACAAGGTTTTTCACAGGAATTTAGAAAAGTTTCCTCCGAATAATTCATTGTTTTTTTTATTATTTATCCATCCTGTCGTTCGAAAATACCTTTACATACAACATACAACAATACAAACAATAAGTCCGTTTCTATTGGATCTGCATATATAAAAAATACAAATTTCTTTTGTTTTTTTATGAGTTATAATTTTGCTCCCTACAGGTTTATCGATGTATATAGATGTATATTTTTCTAGTTATTCACGAAAAACCGTCTGAAAACGTGGTTTGTTTTGCCTGAAAACCGTCATAATAAGTCGAAAAGACGAAAAATAAACCCCCCGAACAAAATAGACTTTGATATAGAAAACAAATAGAACTTTTGGTTCCTGTCATTGATTGGACTAATCTTATTTACTTAAAAAACATGTGACATTATAAGAAAATAATATTTTTTGGCGAGTTTTTGCTCACCAAACTTAATATCTATATCCCAATCCTTTACATTTCTTTTTTCAGTTGAAAAACGAAGTATCCAAAACCAAAACGTCGTATGTTTGCTACCTAAAAACCCAAATGAGAAATGAGCGTAAATTTTTTTCACGCCAGATAATAAAAAATATTGTTTCCATAGAAAATTAACTCATAGAACAAATTTTCATCAACATTGTGTGATGTCACTGAAGTTATATAATGTAAAAAAAATCTACTAAACAAACTTTTCTTCTTACAAACTCATAAATCTTTAATGTGGAGGAATAGAAAATGGAAGAGAGAGAACTCGTGGCAACGCCTTTTGTGGATAAAGCGTCACATCCAGAAAGTATCCTAAGTACACGGAAAGTCACATTTTAAACTAGGTGAAACTAAATTTCTGGCTATCTATTGCCGTATAAGGAGAAATGAGATTAATTTATCTTTTATGAAGTTAACAGATAACTCTTATAATAAAATTATGTTAAAGGACCTTAGCTGACACATCATAAATTATTTTTAATTGAATAAATTGATTTGACATGTAATCAGTAGTGGCATATAAATATTTATCCTGAAGGTATTGAAATAAAAAGTAGGGAAAATATACAACATATAAGAAATCTGATTAGATATTTTGGATGGTAAAGACAGACCAAAAACTGGTTCAACTTCCTCTTCAATATCTTCAAAATCAAGTTGATGTACCCTCCTATTCCACTAAACCTAAAAATCCAAATAATGGACATTAATTTCTAATAATCAACAATATTGTTTCCACAGTAGGGTGGAGGGTTGTTGATCCAGCTACCACTCTCTGGGGAGCAAACCATCGCCAGAATATACGCATTCCAGCCTCTCGAACAAAAAACAGCGTGGTTACTCCATGAAACATCAAAAAAGTCCAGAAATTGGTTATATCTAATCCTAAATTGAAATTGCGTGATATAGCTGAGGCTATAAAGATATCAGAAGTTAGCGTGTTTAGAATTTGACCAACAGAAAGCATTTTTTCCGAAATGCTGCAGCTACTCACAATCGATCAAAAACAACGTTTTGATGATTTAGAGCAGTATTTGGACATATTAATATGCAATAAATCAGATTTTTCGACGATATGTGACAATGGATGAAACATGAATTCATCATTTCACTCCAGAATCAAAACGATCATCATCTGAGTGGACTACAGCTAGTGAACCAAGTCCAAAGGCACAACAGTCAGCTGGGAAGGTTTTGGCTTAAGTATTTTGAGATGTACTTGGAATATTATTCATGAACTCATCTTCAAAATGAAGAGACCATCAATAGGGAATACTACATAGAGTTGTTGGATCGTTTAAACTTCGAATTGCTTTCTCAACCATCGTATAGTCGAGATCTAGTGCCCAGTGACACTTCGAATTGCTTCCTCAACCATCGTATAGTCGAGATCTGGTCCCCAGTGCGTACTGATCTCAATAAAAAATGTTTATTGGTAAAAAAATCAGCTCAAATAAAGAAGCAAATGACGAAACTGAAGACTATGCTGATGCAAAAGACAAATCCTTCTACTAGCACGGCATCGAGAAGTTATAGAAGCGTTGGAATGATTGCATAGCTCTTGGAGGAGATTACATTGATGTTTGAAATCTATTTTTGGCAAACAAGGTGTCACACGATTTATTGAGTGATAATGTGATTGTTTAGACCCCTCATGCATAATACAAACAAAAAGAAGAATCTCGGTACACCAGGGTAACTCCGCTACTGATTAAATACCTCTGAACCCTACGGAGACCACTTAATCCCCGCATGAGAATATATATATCTAGATAATTTTGCGACTGGAAAATTTATGATACGATTAAGAAGGATCATTATTTTGAAATGATCGAACACGAAGCTTTGCAAGACTTCAATTGCTTTCTAATAAATAAACATTAAAATTTAAATTAAAGTTGTTGCAGCCTCTAAGGGATACGTGTAATGACTTAAAATTAAAATTAATGATGGGATAATTGAAACAGATCGGTTTTATAGGTAATCGAATCGACGCAAAAACGGGATTAATGGAAAATCCATTTTTAGTATAACCAAGGTACGATGTGTGATGAAATTTTTACTTATACTGCATCTGATAGATTAGTGAAATAATTCATGAAGTTGTGGTACATCAGGTAGTTTAAATGGCTCGTTATGACAACGCACCGCTTTTAATTCGCAATTTTTCGAATACCATAAGCCTGTATACATCTGCAGATACAAAAATTTTTAATCTATGTTCTAAAAGAGAACCACGACGCATCAGACGAAAGTCAATAGAATAATCAACTTTTTTATCATACCTCGTATATATAAGGTTAATAAATCCATCAATTTACGGTTTCCAGAAATGATTATTATCGATTAAACATATTTTCACGACTTTTACAACTGGAAATACACTAAACAAAGTTTCGAAACTTAGAAACTCGCAGCAATGAAATTTATGAAATTGAACTTCTGAAGTCAAACATTTCCAGTTGAGAAATCATCGCTCAAACGCATAGCTTTCCTTATTCAGAACTTCTGAAGCCATCAACGCGGTTTTTGTAATGGGCTTTACTTAAGACCGAGCCAGGTATACATTTCCTTTTGATCCGCACCCGTGTAAACGTTCATCGAAACTATTAGTTTTCATGTAAATGCCCATAATGAGGCTATTAATTCGAATGTTCCATGTATAGTGTACGTTTGATTAGTACAGTCTCAAGCCACGAATCAACCAAAAAATTTGGAGAAGTTGTCACTCAAAAATAGTCCTCCATCATATTTTCGTCGTATTGGAAATGATAATGGCGTTTTTCTGAATATGTCCCCATATTATTTTTAAAAACCATTCAATACGGCAGCCATTTTCACAGATTGCCACTGAGTAAGGGGCTATTTGAAATAAACCTTTGGCTCTGGCGGAAAGGTTTTTTGATCTAATATTAATTTGGATTAAAAAATTTTTAAAAAAATCCTGAGGTCTTATTTCCGATAATTAAGCGGGTGCGTCTCGGCACGCTCTCCGTCAGTGGTAAAGGGATCAGTTCACCTGTGTAGCGGGTAGCCTACTTCGTGACTTACTAATTCGTTGTTGGTTTCAAGACCGAGATATTGAACTAACAACAAACTAACAAAAAAAATCGAAAACGACATTTTCAAAAAATGTAATTGTGTATATTAATTACGTTAACACTTACTTAAAATCATATTTCACCTTTTTTTATTGTCAATCAAATAAAAGTGTTGTAGGAAATATAATAAATAAACAACCATTTACATTTTTTTTATAAAACGTTTATTATATGTACAAGTTTTCAAAAACTTACTTATTTACTGAAATTAACAAAAGAAACTTTATATAAATTCAATTAAAATTATATTTACAAACAATACACTTATGCACTCTCCATATTTTTATGATAGTTTACGAAACAGTCAACTAAGCACAAGGGGGGTTTATTTGGATTAAAAAAAATGAACAAAAATAAACTGTGAGAAATATAGAAACGATATTGTTTTTAAAAGTTAGAATGGGATAAAGTGAAATCAGAAAAAAAACAGAAAGTTTTATGGAGAAATATATCCCAAACTTGAAAAATAACTAAAACAAAACAAAAAATTTGAAAATAATGATAATTTTGAAAATGGTCTCAAAAATAAATGTTTGTTCCAATTTACAAGAATATTTATACACAACTTGCGAAGTTAATTATCAAAAATAGTTTTATAAAATAGACTGAAGGAAATGTTGAAATTAAATATTTTTAATTAGAAAAAATGTCAACTTATATTAACGATTTAGTTATTCAGTTGTTGTTTTTTAACATGATTTTATTTATATACAAGTGGAATTTAAAAATTAACAAAAGTTAAATCTACGAAAAATGTTTTTCACTTACCTAAAATTCAATTTAAAAAAAGGCACACTTTCACTTGTCCGATTTTAAAACGGTGAACGGCGTATTGTACACTGTTTCATCGAGAATCACGGGAGTACAAAACTGAGTTCTTTGGTTGCAACGAATAGTTTGGTGTCGAGTTGTAAAGTGAAGGGAAACGAGCGCGCCGGCACGCTCTCCGTCATTGGTGAAGGGAAAGGAGGCCGTAGCCCTTTTCGTATAGAATGGGTTAAGGATATTCTGCAGTCAATAGTTATTTAACAAGCTTTCAGCAATGTCAAGCTCCTTAGGGGATAAGAGGAAAAACGAAGAAAGCGAATATTTTCATTGATAATACTCCAATTATTTACACAGAAATTAAACTGCGATTTAGAAATACTCAAAATGAAACTATTCGATATACATTTCTTCAGAGACTGGTCTAATTCAAAACGTTTGTATGGGATCTCTAATATCCCATACGACTAACGTTGCAGATGGGAAGGAATCGGGATGTGAGCAAGTATTCATTAAGGTTCAATTTACGTTTTGAAATCGATAGGCTGTGGAATTTAATAGTCCATTTTCCAGTTTACAAATCCTAGATAAATTTCCAATAGATATTATAGAAACCGGATACCAAATTAATTGGAATACATACTGTATTTCAATTTCACATTGTAGCGCAGAAAAAATAGACGACAGAAATAAAAATTATATTGAACATTTTTACGTATAAAGTGGTATAAAAAACTTTTCCAATCTGTGAATAAGCATTTTTGATCAAAAGTAAGTCTAAGAGGATTTGATGAAATATCTTAAGGCCTTCAAAATAAGGATCCTTTGGAAATAAGCGACTTTTTTTGAAGAAAAGAAGTAGCTTGGCATAACTTCGTCTTCTCCTTCAACCTTATTTGATTCAATGCTCCCAGATCACAATGAGAATATGAGTTGGAGTGTACGAAATGTGGTTGTTAAATATCGATACTGATTATTTGAAATATTTTACTCTTTAAATTCAACATATACCTCCTCTATCCCTTCATCGCTTCATGTGAATCTTCCATTGTTCGAAACTGTGCGAAAAGTATAGTCAGTTCTTTTAGGAGGCGCGTCGTTTTCTCTTTTACAGCTTCAACAGACTTAAATCTTGTTCCTTATAATGCAGATTTGATTTCTCAAGTTTCGATATTCAATATTCAAGAGATTAACATCATTTTTGATGGATTTTTTGAAATTTCTATCCTTTTTTCAACTCATACTGTCAGTTTGGTGGGATTTCAAAGGTATTGTGTTTTTTGAGCTGCTTCCAAGGAACCAAACGATCAATTCTGATGTTCACTGTCAACAACAAAAGAAAGAATGCCAGAACACAGAAGGGCTAAAACTTCAGCTTCTCAGGAAGATCCAAGTTTGTAGAATTGAATTTGAATGGTCAAACTTTCTTAAATGGATTTTCAATCGTACCTGGTTTAGTATTTTGCTGATAGAGACCAGAAATTTTATGAGCGCAGAATCATGAAGCTGAAACCCAATATTTCAATAATTTATACTTGCCTAACTTTCAGAATAAGCATAAAATGAATATCTCTATTTTTTTCTATGTACAAAATTGATTCTGGAGAAAAAAAAAAGATGATTCAGGTTCATAGCTAAACTCCCTCATAAACAAAATACGTTGGACCCTAAAGGTCGTTTATATTTGTATTCCTGTCGAATGTCATGCACGTTTCACCTAACGGCCAACAATACAGATACAATCTTCTTCTATTCCGGACGTTGTCGTTTCGCATAATGAGACACACATCTAGTAAAATTCGCGCAGATGCATTTACTTATATAAATATGAAGCCGAACTGATAAAACAAATTTCATGTATCGAATAATTTCTGAATGATGTAATTCGGAAATTTCCCGCAACATGAGGCATGCATTAGACTAAATTTGACTAATGGTATAAATTATATTTTATATAGCTGAAAAAAAGAAATCAAGAAATCAATAATGATATTGTCAATATCATTAAATTCAGTCCGAAAGTTGTTGGTAACGATAAGTTACAGTTACAGAACCGCGAACCAAAAGATCCCCCTCCTGCTGTGATACTGGGGATCCCAGGGCTTGCAGTTGAACTATCTTAGAAAGTTCAGAAAGTGGGATGGTTGTATCTACCATAGATCTCCGTTTTCCATTTAATAAGTTTCCAGGTTTAATGTTTTGGCGTTCATTGGTGTTTCAAACTTCAAGAGAATGTGGATAGAGGTTTCGTCCTCAGTGGAATAGAATCTGCACGGTGCAGGGTCCCGACAGGACTCCTTTTAACATTCAGCTGATCCACAACCACAAAGGGTTCAGGTTTTATGAAGGGCTTGTCTGCCCGTACTTTAGCGAGTCTGTCAGATATTTCGTTTCCTTTCGATCCATTGCAACAGTTGACCATTTCTTTTGAAATCACTACATTCTATGTAAGGACATTTTAGTATTTTATCAGTATATTTGAAATAGGAAATGTTATTTAACTTGTATGCATTGAATACCCGCCCGGGGTTAGCTGAGTGGCCACTAAAACATAGGAATGGTCAGTATATAAACGATATAATAAAGCAACAGCCGTTTTAAGATCTGTAGATGACGTCTAGTGCTCTAATAATGGCGAAGGGATTTTCGAGAAATTTAAACAAGCACTTGTAAAAGCAAAATCCGGATAGCCTGTAGCGTAGTGAAGGCTAAAGAGAGAAACTGTTTTAGATATATAACCGAGGCTGTTCAAGTTAAATAATAATGACGTGCAGAGTGCCTTAGGCCCGTTTAAATTCCAAATGTAATTAACAAAGATACAGAAAGCATCTAACAAACGGATTGGATACGCCTGTGAAGCAATTCTCAAAAATTCCCTTAAGCAGAGTTGTTGCCATGTAAACGGAAAGTTTTTCAGTATTGAAAAAGTTACATACTTTATCTTTAAGAATAGCAGCCCCGAAATACCAAAAGATTCAAAATTTTCCTATAAGATCTCTCCAAAATGTGATTTTTAAACAAAACGATCTTCATTTTTAACAATATCGTAACTGAAAAAAAGTTTAGAAATTGAAATATATATTTGATACATTTTATTTGGATTGAAAAAATTGTTTGCTCTGTGAAAATGTTATAAATCACATTTGAAAATTATAAATTCGATCCCATAATGACTTTTCGAGGTATAGCTTTAGCTTTAGGTAACCCTACAAGAAAAAAATCAAGAGGGTTCAAATTTGGAGGTCAAGGAAATACCGGAAAACGATGAAAAACTCTTCTGTTGGAAATATATCTAATATATTGTCATCTTAATAAACGGATGACGTTTCTAGTGTTAGAGGTTGCATACGAGTACAGCTTAAGAAGATCAGAGAAAAGAATGCGCCTGTTTGGCCAGCAAACTCGAAAGAGTTCAATTTTTCAAAAATTACCTCGTTGATATATCACAAACTCTTCCCACTCTTACTTTGTTGGTATCAAACGTTTCGTTAGACGTTAGGTTAGAGTTAGAGAACGAAAAGTACACTTTCCAATGATAGAGTAGTTTGAAAATTCGGCATTAAACAAAACTTTTTCACGATGAAATTCGGCAAAAAAACATGTGTATAAGACAAAGTATTCACTCAAACTGGTTCCCACTTATTTGAGGATATTCTTACTATACCCGACTACTAATACTACCGCTAGGCTGCAGCACTGTCGAGTTCAGAAGCGCAGCTTACCCCTGTATCTTGTCTTGCCCCAGTCTCCCCTTTTCCTTGACAAAAAAACACATTTTTTGATAAACTTCGTATAATACTTGTAAATTTTGATATTTAATTGATTTTATTGATAGATTTTAGAAAATAACTTTTTTTTCTAAAACTTTAAAACAAAAACCGTTTCCATTGTGCCTTAGACACACTGTATAATAATAGATTCAGTGAAGTTATAACAGACAAAATCCGCCGCTCATCGTTTCGATTCGTCGATTTACCATCCAAGTGAGACGACAGTTTTTTATAGAATTGCGACATCGCCATATTTCAGGAAATGTTAGGTTATTGCATCGTTTAAAGGTGTACTCACACGAGGATTTGAGGTATTTCTATGGAACTTGTACATTTTATATCCTTTATATCGCGCAATTTGTAGTTTCTTTATGCTTTTATCGTCCATTATTTACAATAGGTAATATAAGAAATTTGTAATATGAGAATCCATTCACTTTTTCGTTACAATATGCGTCACATGCTCGTGTAGAATCCTTAGAGCACTGCCGGTCTGTGGAGTTTTTATTGTTGAAAATGACGTACTTTATACTTCATTTTTGGTATATAATTTTGCACAAATTTCAAATTCGAAATTAGAATACATTTTTTTTATTTAAAATAACAAAGTTGACGTTGACCTCAGCGTGATTCAAAACCTACAGCTGCCATATTTTTAACATCTGTATAGACGATAACTATTCGCGCCATAACCTGTATAAATCTGGCCTCGACAAATTTCTACACCTCAAACAGTCACTTCATATAATCAGTACGTTTTTAACAAAATATCTTCATTCTGTTTATTTACCTTTTTGTTTGTGTTGGAACATTAGACACTACTTATTTAGATTCATTTATAAAGCCGTTAAAGACACCGTTAAGCTTCCTGTGAGAATTAAACATTTTCGACAATTTTAAATTACAGAAATAAAGGAGTTGCATTACATTGGTTTTAATGTTATTCTTAGCGAAAATAAATGAGAACCGTTTTCTTTGTATCCCGTAGGACTGCGCCATGTATTGTGGCGATATAAGGTCCAACATTAGGAAGAGTGGACGAGAAAATTGCCAGCAAGCTCTTAAATCCCTTGTTCGTTGTTAATTTTAATTAAATACATTGTTGGTTTTTTCAACACTCTAATTCCTAGGAAAGATAATTTTTCGTTTCTTTCACACGAGAAAATCATAAAATCGTTGCAAAATAGAAAACTAAAAGATATCCAGTATACTTTTCAACAAACTAATTAATATAATGATTTAAAATTAGAAATACTCAAGAGAAAATATACGTATTGTACTGATGAGGTCCGAAAATATTTAAAATTGTCTATAGTAATAGTTTTTATTCGGAAAATGGTCATCTATTATTTGAAAATTGACAAATAGGTGATCCCATCTCTATACTTATATAAAAGGTAGTTTCAATAATGTTTTTATGAAAGATTCATTCAAATACCTACGAAATAAGAAAAGAATGTGAAATTGCTTCCGAGAGGAAACTAAATATTTCAATGGAAACTTAGATATTGGTTATTGGATATTCATAGTATTGGGAAAATTTACATAACATAAAAAATCAACTTTAAGTACTGACGTAAATGTCAATCAGTTATAATAACTGTTCAACTAGATCTACATTTAACTCTTTGAATAAAATACTTATTAGAATCGAAATCGATCAGTTTCAAAATAAGAAGATAATATCATTATGCGTTCCAATGAATTATTATTATTTTTGGAATGGTGATAGTGAAGAAAAGAAGAAATAAAATTAAGAAGTTACAGTTCGAGGATTTTTTGTAGGAAGAGCAGCTGGAGCCCTAGTAAAATCTGGCTCCGGCAGTGCTCTGAAAGAATTGAAAAAGAAGAATGTACTGAAACTAATGATACGGCCTTCATAGTCGCCCGATCTTAATCCGATTGAGTTGTGGAACAAATTGAAAGAACTACGGTCCTATCACGTGATCAGTTGCAATTCCACCCTAAACATTTGATTAGCTATTATGGGTTGACTCATCTAAAAGAAGCACCGAATCAAAAAAAATCATTCACTAAATGTGAAACCATTGATGGGATGCATTTTATGTTTCTTAAGGATTCTTTGAACGGTACCTTGCTGTCGTGAATTATTTTTCAAGAAATTTATTCATTGATATATGACAGATGACGTTCGATGTAAATCATATGTCAAACGTCATTCAAAGATACATAGATAATGTTTTAACTAAATATATAGAAACCGATATATCCGTATTTAATCTCGATATTCTTTATTTGCAAATACGATTTTTGCAATATAATCAAAATAAAAGTATATAAAAACAAATGGTTTATGTCGTGAAAATAGCTCTTCGGCGAGTTTTACGTTCGTATTATGATAGGTCGTTGTTTTCGATGTCTTTTTTATTTTCTTCTGATACGAAGACTTCGAGGAAGTTCAGCATCGAAATCGGTAGAAAAAAATATTTACGATGATGAGAAATATTTTTATTATATAAGGGTGTTTTTCGACCCTACATTTTATGAGCTACAGCTGTGAGTTGATTAACAAGATAAGTGAGAAATATTATATGATATCTATTGAATTAGTTTTTGTATACATTCTCGACATACCAACAACAATTATACATTTGGGATACTTAATGTGTTCTGCGCGCTTTTTCTGTGACCTACGATGGCTAACGTGATCTAAAGCAGTAGCGTGTTCAACTGTAGAAGTTCGCTGCACTCAGTTCAGCGCAATATACAATATAAAGTTTGTCAGAAGTTAGCTGATTATTAAATAGCTTTGTTTTGAACTATCCAGGTGCCATTAACCTGTATATATCGAGTATGTAAATCCAGCAGGTACCTTACGTATGATATCTTACGGAAACTTGATTTGCTTAGACTTGCGATATAGTTAATGATAATATAGGTAAGATAAGCTGATACGAACTAAAAACACATTAATCGGTTAACTTCCGAACTTCTAATTGTCAAATTTTCAATCCCACGGAAACTATGCCTTTTTCTTTATATACAGATAACTCAAGTTTTCAATTATTCAATGAACACTGCGGTATATCATGGCGTTTGGAGCGTTGGACATGAAAGTGTTGTATCTTCGTTTCTACATAAAACTAACGAACTAATCGAGGCATTAATCAATTTCTGTTTTCCCGGAAAATACACGCGATATTCCAACTGAGCTTGTTTCAATCTAATTTACAGTACGTGCTGTGATATACCTGAATTTAATTTGCTACAGGATATAGGAAAATAGTTGAAAATAAAACCAGTTCATTGAAAAAATTTGATATTTGATTCATGTATACATATTGGTATTCGAAGGATTTTTAATTAATAGATGTATTGACATATGTACATTCGTGGCTAGTACGTAAGCGCTGCAGTGGTGTAGAGCTCTCGTAATAATTAGAACTAAAAAAATGATAAAAACATAATTTCGATAATAATAATCAGAATTAATACATTTTCTTTCACTTATCCAAAAAATTAAATTTTGATATCACGCAGTCGCTTGATAAACGCTTTATAAACAAATCTGGGGTACATGAATCTGTTATACGCGCTTTTTCTATGCCCTACGATGACACATTAGCGTGTTTAATTGGTTCGCTGCATACTGTAAGTCTATTAGGCAATATAAGAAAGCAGGTGATTTATATCAAAATGTCGGTCGTGGGGTAAATAATTTTTACATTAGTGAGAAGAATTGATACAGCTAGAACTGAGTAATTTTGCAAGTTTTTTCTTTAGTTAGTCTGCAAGTAAGCTTCCAAGTAATTTCCAAAATTAAGTGACTATATTCACAGCTTATCTGCAGTAAACATTCCAGAGTAAAAGAAAGCTAAATTTCCGGAATTTCGGAAGCCATTTCGAAATAAAACTGGACATAATAAGGTATAAAATCCAGTAAAAACCACATATAAACTTATGAAGCAAGCGTTTGTTTACCCCACGAAGGCCATTTTTGAACGGGCCTCAGTTGATTTTGACATTTGACATCAAATCAAAAAGTCTGTTTCTTTTGAAACAACGCTCATGTTGTAGCTAAATCAAATATCAATCAGCTTCTAAAAACTTGTTTGCTATAAAATGCATTAAAAACGATTTCAAATAGTTTCGATTTGTCTTAATAACTAATTCGATACGGCTAAGAAAGAGCGAACTGAATACGTAAGGAAGTTACAAAAAAGGCGAACTGAATCCATTTTTCACGTTGTTCGGATGGGCCTTATGATAAGGTTCCGACTGCGGACAGCAACGAACGATTTTACAAGCGCAAGGAAATAACAATGAGAGAGTTGATTAAGTGTCAGATAATCTTGCCGTGGTTGCTTTTTATGAGTTAACTCGATGATATGCATTTTTTTTGCTGCCGTGCAAAGATAGAACTGAATATATAAGAAAAACTACCTCACTTTTTTGAATTATAACGAATAAAATTGTACGAGATGTGTTATTAACTAGGACGAATAAAGGCCTAAAATATACGACGATGTCTTGAATTTACAATTTAATAAATGGTCAACATCAAGTAAAAATTCGATTAGATCTTAAACAAACCATAAGAATCATCTAAAAATACACCATAAAATGACGATGAAAGACCAAGATCGTATATGCAAAACCACGATCAAGACTAACCTAGTTTTGTACTGGCTCTTACATTTACTCATCACTAAAAACATCGCTGGAAAATCGTTTTCCATCTTGATGATGAGTTTAAAAAGACAAATCACCAAATGATTCTAAAATCGAAAAAGCTTGCAGAGACTAAACACGGAACAAACAAGATGATAGACATATTCTAAGTACTACCAATCATGGGTCAATAAAGATCTTCTACAAGCTTGAAATACACCTCGGTGGTATACAGATGGTTAGAAACTAGTGCAAGGGGCTGAAGTTATATTCTGTTCGATAGTCAAGAGGCCTTGAACGCCCTGAAGGTAATTAAGTGGAAATCTAAGCTAGTAACGTCTAAAAGTACTAGCTAATAGGAAAAAAGTAATCCTAATGTGTCTACCAGGTCATTAGAGTATACTAATGTGGCAATTAACTTAATCCTCTACGATATACCTGGTACACGTTTTAGAAAAAATCAATATCCGGTTATTCTCTCTCGGGACAACGAAGTGAGCAGTTCTAAACGCCTAGATCTCTTCGGAGCTCCTATGCTCCTAGAGCAGCAGATTTAGTTTATTTTTAGAGTTAGGTACAAATTGGACTATTTAATGAGTGACCTGAGCGATATAAAAAACTCAAAGAGGAGTTCACCCGTCACCTCTAGCACCAAGATATAAAAATCACTACAAAGCTTGTTAGCAAGAGGTTTGTCTGGCAATCGATCAAGAAAGATTGCCGCGTGCAAACACGAGCTTGCGACCAAATGTTACCATGTGTACGTACCATTAGGAAGTTTTTTCCCACCTTCAGCAAGACTCGATCATCATGCTGCTGTCTTAGGGAAAAAAGTACTGCTTGACTTGAGTTTTTTTGGCTGGTCAGTGGCTATTTCAATGATGAACTGTGGAACGCTTCTGACGATAAAAACGGATTAGGAATCGTATTTATTTCTGTCACTGTCACTTGACCGGTTGACGGACACTAACCACATCCACACGACAGCATACCATCCAACGAGATAGTCGAGCGTTTCCACAGAACATGGTACAAGTACACCGTTCGTTTTTCTAGATTTGGCAACGACGGTTCCAAAAACTCGTTCCGCATGTCTTACGACGAACCTTACGAAGTTATTGAGCGAGAGGAGAAAACTCAAAGTACGCGGAAAAGAAAAAACTGTAACGATCGACCGATTGAAACCTGAAGGAGATATCACCAGAGGAAAATGACGTGACTATCCACTTACGAAGTCTACAGGTACCAGCAGCAGCTTCTACATCTGAAGAAGCGATTGAGCATGTTTTCGAGGTACCTCAAATTTATCAATAGAAAAAAATACGTTTCTTCGTCTCTATTTCAACGGTTTAAAATAAATTTACGAAATTATAGAGGTTAAAACGGTCTTTATCTATATTGGTATTAATGATCTAACTGGACTTGTATTTTGAATTTCGTTGAGTAATTATGTATCTTCTGAATGAACTAAAGAATATCTTGAGTCGTCTAAAATCGCCACAAAAACTTCTTCGCATTATCATACATCATCCTTTCTTTTTTATTTTGGAAATTAGATACGGCCATTTTGTAATGCAAATATTTCGATAATCGCAGACGTTTGTGCGGTAGCCTGTCAAAATATATGAAAGGCCACCTTTTGTTCACTCGCGTTTATCAGAGAATATAATCATGTACAATGATATATATATACACTACCAACTTAAACGTTTTAGTCATCCGCGATATAATAGACACTCGTTTAATCAAATCTTATTGTTGGAGTAGCGAACAGCTGTGGGTCTTTAAAAAACGATGGAATGCGGTTTTGGCATTTGCATATTTTCAAATGTAAACTCTCTATATATAAATAGATTACATATTGTTGAAAAATTCGATAATCTAATTTTGGTTATAAATTAACCGATATTTTAAGTTTTGTTTACGATCAGTAGAGTTTTATCAACCACTCCAGCAGGCACGGCAATGAACAAGCTAATCACCTGAAGAGGAAAGGCGAGATAACTGCTTTTATAGCACCATAGGTTTCTCAAAAAGACACCAGGTCTCAAAAAATCGAAGAAATTTTTTTTATTTTACTAACTTAACGAACTGGATCTAAATAGTTTAGTTTAGTAAAGAAACTCCCGATAGCTCTTGAGAATTCTGCAAGGAATCAAAGGTAACAGCACACCACCACTAAGGCAAGTATGGGAATGCACAAGATCGTCAAAAAATAAAATGACTGTAATGTAGGTCAATCACACCAGAGTGCATGGTAATGAATAAATTTATCATTTGACCAGGAAAGATGGAAACATTTTCCCTCATAGGACATTCTTTACTAGGTTTCTCAAAAATGTCATGGAGTAAGACCTGAAAAAAAATATTGTCTGTGAGGAATCTGGAATCCTGGTTTTGATAATTGTTTCTGACGTACTAATCTCTTCTAGAAGATACATATGATGATGTAAAGCACATATTTTATTACAAACCAAATTCTGATACTCATATTTCAATTCTTGTAATGTTTTTTAAAATTTTTTTCCAAGAAAAACCTTTAAAACAAGACGTAAATGTACGTTCCTTTGATTTGGAGTGCCTAGTGTCTAAAAACTATTCAAGCTTTTTCTATGAAGTGATTTTAACATTTAACAGTTCTTTGAATATTTTTCGAAGCGCATGCAATAAGTCGATCGTAAATGAAAACTCGTTTTATGATATATTTTACATCAAGTTTTCTATATCGGGTTTAAAATTTTACTCTATTCGCTTTATAAGGCCGCTTTTAATATAAGTTTTTGATTAGGTTTCATGAATAAAATAAGCATAGTTATTGTCAAGTTAACCTCAATACGAAAATATATATGGAACGCAGTTATTTTCAACTCATCAAATCCGTTTTTTTTTGTTTCTATGTGAAGAAAATCGTTTTAACTTACCTATAACAAAAGAAAATCGTAAAATAAATATAAATCATACTAAGTATTATAAATTCCATCCCGCGTAAAGTCGTGCGACTGACACACAGATGGCGCTGCCATTGCCAAATCCAAATGACGTTTATAAAATACCAAATTTTAAAATACTATGACGATTAATCAGAATAAAGTGACAGCTATTCAAGTGAAACTACTTTTGTTATTATCAAAACAATTTCCTGTGTTTTATTATTGCTTCTTGATGAAAAAAATGATGTTATCAAGTTATCAAAAATGTTATCCGTTATGCTCCATCGAGAAGATCCAATATTAGAATATTTGACAAAGAGAAAGCTTTTATCAAAGTGGACGCAACTCCGGAGTCAAAACGGATCATCATCTGAGTGGACTTACACTTTCCCATCCACCGTATAATCCAGATCTGGCCACCAGTGATTACTGGCTATTCGCTAATCACAAAAAAATCCTTGCCGGTGAGAAATTAAGCTCAAATGAAGAAGCAATTGCTGAAAGTGAGGTCAAAGACAAATCGAGAAGTTAGAGAAGCGATTTTTGAACTAAATTCTGTTTCTTTCGAATGTTACTTACATATTTCTTATCGATTTCGAATTTTCTACCAAATTTTCGGAAATTGACTCTTAGTTTTTCGTAAGCTGCTTCAATCAAAGCTTCTCTGTTTTTTTTGCTTTTCTGCTTGATCCTAATTCTCTTTTCATCGTAAATTGTTTATCTGGAAATTCACATTCTTACAAAGCGATTTTTTCATATCTTGTTGTTTTTCATAATACTTTTCTTTTAGATTTTCCCATACTTGAAAATAAATTTCTAAAAGCGACGTAATGTTCATACTTGACATATTTGACAACTACCAAATTAATATAAACAATAACAGTCTCAGTCATCGCCTACTTTACTTGCGAAGTTGTTTGAAAATGTCTCTTTTATCCGTATTTCATATACTTTTCTTTATTTTCCTCGGATTTATCGCCTGTTATTATTATTACCAAGACGGTTACCGTATAATATTACACAGTAGCTCATACAATTTTATAAATATATCGCATAAACTTCCATTTCGCCGAATAATTTTTGTTGATGACATTTAAGAGGACCTCCCTGTACGTTTATATGTTAGAAAGAGAAGAAGAGTTGAAACGTGGTCTGTGAATATTAAATTCCGTCGTTTCTACCGCGTATCGTCGACAATCTCGAATGAAGGAGTTACGTTCCGCATCGCAACGCATCGCACCCGGTATCTATTCACTCGTCAAGTTCATCATCCATTTTTTTTTAATTTCGTAAAAAAGGTAACAGAAGTTTCTAATCCGGAGTAATCCAATCAAATTGGCTTGAAAAAAGAATATCTTCTTGTTCAGTACACCTATTGTGAAAAATGAAGGTCATAGCATTTGGTGGAATTGTTTATATCCTTGTCTAAAGGGTCAAAATGTGGGATTTTGGAGGGAAAAAGGGTAGATGGAAGAGCTCGCATGTGGACCCTTCCCAGCACCTACGAATACGGCCTTTTCCACTTCAAAGTGATTGCAGCATATGTTCTCGTAAATTCTGCGTGAAGCGCTTCATCTACAAAACAAACAAGGGTGTGAATGATCCACGAAGATCTTCTGATGTTCGGTTAGACTTGGTATGTTTCAAATTTGCAGCGACCTAGAGTTATAAGAGACCAGTGGTGGAGAAGGTATGAGGTAGCATCAGCATTGATAATTTCTCCTATTCCAGTCCCTTTCCACCTGTACATCAGCCATCAATACCTCTGCGTCAGTTTCACGGTTCGATATTCCAAATGCCGTCATGTCTTCTACTAACAAGACCTCCTTTTTTGCAGTTGAAAGCGCAATTTTAGAGGACATCAAGGGTCGTGTTGCCATACCTCATTATCGAGTTTAATTGTTTATCATCGTCAATTATCTCATCCTGTAGAACTGCTAGAACTAAGAGAAGAAACTTGTAAGTGTACTGGTTATTTTAACAGAAAGGAAATACTCCTCATTTGTATCCCAATCTATCAGTGATGGTATGAAAAGTCCAGGTATGGCTTCTTTCATAGTTTTGTGAGCAGCTTCCACCACCTTCTATACAAAAGCCCATTTAAATTCAAGGGAATGCTTGTTTTATATTATTATATGAAATTACAAATCGTTTGAAAGTTAATTTAAAACATTATAAATTGTTCTAAATACTTTCTGTATATTCTAAATTGTTCTGGTTCATTTTAGAACATTCTGAATCGTACAAAATCATTTTAGAAAATTCTAAAAGCTTCCAGGATAATTTTAAAACATTATATATGGTTCTAGGCGATTTTATGACAATTTCAAATGTTCCAGAACAATTGCAACGTATTTTAAATTCTTCCAGAACATTTTTATACATTCTAAGTTGTTCCATATCCTTCTAGGACATTCTTAATAGTTCCAGAACAATTTTAGATTATTATAAATTGATTTATGTGATTATATGAAATTATAAATGGTTTGAAAGTTAATTTAAAACATTATAAATTGTTCGAAATACTTCCTGTATATTCTAAATTGTTCTAGTTCATTTTAGAACATTTTAAATCGTACAAAATCATTTTCGAAGATTCCAAACGCTTCCAGGGTAATTTTAAAATATTATAAATGGTTCTAGACGATTTTATGATAATTTCAAATAGTTCCAGAACAAATTTAAAACATTATAATCTGTTCCAGAGCAATTGCAACGTATTTTAAACTCTTCCAGAATATTTTTATACATTTTAAGTCGTTCCAAATAATTCTGAAATTTTCCTAATAATTCCAACAGTTTTATGACACCTTGGCCTGGTTTGGTTGGAATAAATGTAAATATCTAAGGTTGTTGATTTTTTATTTTGTTAGTTACTTTTTTTATCACCTTTCGGCTAGTACTTTCTTTATAATAATTATGAAGAAAAGCATTCAAAATTGTCTGTATTTTTATGTGAATATCAAAACTATTGTTTTATTTGAAAAAAAAAAAAAATATTTCTAACCGTTTCAGTGGCTACGGAAATTTTTTTATAAGCGTTACCCTCTAACGTTTTAAAAATTTCCATGAAGAATCTGATGCCACCTAGGTATTTAGCGAGTGTATGCTTGTCGGAAAATATGCCCCGGATATTAAATTCTAAGCTCGAAGTTGCTTTCTATGTCTGTATCCTACAGGTACGCATCTGTAAGTTTATTTCCGTTAAAATAGGCCAATATTCAATACAACTTTATTGTGTCAAGTGTTAATTTGTTATTGCTTGTAGTCGAAGGAGAGATTTGGTACAAATGTCTTTGGCTTTTCCATATACCTCGAAACAAGGGTTTATAGATAGCTACTCAGCTTTTTTCAATTACCTGGTGACTAAAGTTTGACATTCGTCAATTTTTACTCAACATTCAATATCTAGTTTCAAAGTCAATTCAATTCAAATGTCGAATAGAAAGTGAATTAGAGTTCTAATTAGTTTACTTTTTCAAAAAGGAAGATCTTTGAAATTACTCTCAAAGAATAATAAATCTAAATTTCACTACAGGGGGCGATGAGAGAGTCGTTGAATTGGATGCTTGCATAATCATGGCAGTGAACGTGTTGAAATAGATTTTTTCTGGATTTGTAGCAAACATTTTTCACCTAAGAAAGTTTTTTGCTACTTGAAAATATAAGATAATTTTCTTTTTTTAAAGTTCTTTTTTTTTGAAAAATGAAGCTCCAATTTTGGATTTTAGGGAAACCCTATATATTTTTGTACTAAAAAAACTCACATATATCAACATTTATCAGATATGAAGCTCATTTACTTTCAATTACTCTCAAAGGATAGATATATTATATAAAAATCTAAATTTCACTACAAGGGGCGATGAGGAAGTTATGAATTGGATGCTTGCACAATCATGGCAGTGAACGTGTTGAAATATATTTTTTTCTGGGTCTTTAGAAAACATTGTTCACCGAAGAAAGTTTTGTGTCATTTAAAAATATAAAATAATGAGTTTTCAAAGCGTTTACTGTTTTCTTTTCGAAAAATGAAGCTCCAATTTTGGATTTTTGGAAAACCCTATATATTTTTGTACTAAAAAAATCATATAACTCAAAATTTATCAGATATGAAGCTCATTTACTTTTAATTACTCTCAAAGAATGGACATATTATAGAAAAATCTAAATTTCACTACAAGGGGCGATAAGGAAGTCATGGAGTTGGATGCTTGCATAATCATGGCAGTGAACGTGTTTAAATATATTTTTTTCTGGGTTTGTAGCAAATATTTTTCACCGAAGAAAGTTTAGTGCCACTTGAAAATATAAAATAATAAGTTTTGAACGTGAAAAATGAATGTATACGTTACTTTAGGATCTTAGACCGGTCTATTTAGAGGTTTAAGTGAAAACTGTATATTTTCTAAAGTAGATATACAGCTGTATAGATGATACATAAGACATCAAAGACTCGTTATGGAAGAAGATTGCTTTTTCGAGTACGTACTTCAAAATATTTACAAAAATCTATAGAAATTCCAAATTTACCCCTCATGTTTCAACAAAAAGAGTATAGCTATTATAGAAAGTGAATTTTAAATGAAATATTTAAAAATTTCATTAAAATAAATAACACAATACCTTCCGAATAATTCGTAAAGCTCTAATACATATAATTATTCCAATATCAATTGCAGAAGACAGTTATGCAGGGATCAATTAATATTTCATATACGCACGGAACTTATACCAAATTAACAAATGAAAAATAATGTTTAATCTCCGTATAAAATTCGGTAAAGATCTAGCAAACCGTCAGTCCACGTGGACTCTGTTTACAATGAAAACACCTAACCACTCAATATGTTCTTTGGATTCTTTTTTGTTCCCATGTATACACCATCGAAATATATCACAATAAACGACTAAATAAAAAGTGATCAGTAGAAATTTGTTATGAATTACATATTGTCATGAAAAACAAGAAAGCATGGGAAATTTTGAGCTATTAGAATGATTAAATATTGAGTTAATTTTGTTTAAGACAATTCCATCTGAACAGACAAACTAATAGAGTAAGTTAATAAAATATAGGTGAAAAAGGTGGGTGTTTAACCAGTATTTTTTTAAATTTATCATCAAATCAACGAGGAAACCATTGAAAAAAGATTAAATTTCCATAAAAATTATGGTACTTGATTTTCCTTTCAATTAAAAATTCTTGAGCTCCTACACCGCTTTGGCGATTAATTGATTCGCGTTTTTGCGTTTTTCCGTTTTTGATTTCGCTCCTTTATGGATATAGAACGCAGAACTTCATGTGAAATATACCACAATTGATTATTTGATTAAATTAAATTTGAATATCTTTCCTTTTTTCATGCAAAAACAAGAACAGATGCTAAATCCTATTACACACTACTAGTTGCCTGTCATGTGAAGATGCCTGTAGATATTAATTTTGAGCTTATGTAGGTTGTAATGTGATTAATAAACGTTTTGGGTGTTTGCAGTTGATTCCTATGTTCATCAGCCACGTCTGCCTGTCGAGTAGGTCTTGCAAATACTATTCTAGGTGGGATAACGTTCGACAGCAATTTTTCTTCTATGCTCTAAGCTGTTCAAGCTCTGGTCCACTCTGGATCTATATTGAGTCGAGAATCCTCAGAGTTTGCTTTGAAGCCAAGCTCCAAATGTGCAAGCTATACTCCAAAAATGGATCTGAATCATGTGGAAGCTGTTGAGAAGTATATAGCTTTTTGGTCCAAGTTTTTATGAACCTGTCTTAGCTTTTTGACGTGACTATACATATTGCTCCCAAACTCAATACCCAAAAAACGAATTTGCGGTGATATTTTATGGTTAGACACGACTAAATCCTGAGCTGCAGTTAAACTCAATTAGGTTGCTCCAGAATGTTTTCAATTTCGGTTTGCAGTTTTGTCAAGTAGATCGTTGATTTACAGGAGAGATTAGGCAACAAGATGTATCTCTGGGTAGCACCAGAGTTGACTTCAAACCTCTCGTGGGACGTGTCCATCGATAGCAACCTGGATGGATCGGTCCTTGCGAAATCTACTAAGCCAGGACGACATACCGTATGATATTAATTATTTAGAAAGTTGTCAAATGCTTTCTTCTCTATAGTTTCAGTCAATATAATGTAGACGTAGACCAGAAGATCCCCGGTAGACGTACTGATAATCGTAGACTCAACATATCACAAGATTTGCTGATTAACGACTTTCTCCATGACCTAGGCAATGACCAGGACTAAAGCAATCAGACGGTAGTTGTTTGAAATCGTCGTTTTTTGGTATGGGTTGAACCTGAATAAGTTTCCAATCTGTAGGGACAAGATCTCTTCTATATGATAGGGAAAAGAGTTTGCAAAAATATGAGATAAGGTTTTTTAAAATGATTATTCAGTTTTTTGTTTATACGCTTGAGAAACCGATATAGACCTCTTAGGAATCCCTAGAGTAACTAAAACCCTATTTCCTTCTCATTTCTTTATATCGACGAGGTTTTTCAAATTGTTGACTGTACTATAAACAGTTTTTGGTTAAGAGGCACTCTGTATTTTCCTTCAATTAGACAAACGGAACTTTTACTTTTAATCCTTTTATCTCTTTAAATTGCATCTCGAATTTTTCATCATTCCGTAATGTCGGATGAAGATATAACCAATTAAAAATTAATGCAAACGATTCAATTCCATTCGATCGAATCATAGAATTCGCGAGAATAACTAATGAGATCTGTTTGAAATGCAGATTCCGTGTCTAAAAAGTATTTGCAGATGTTATCTCCGTCATTTCAATTTGCATAGGAAACAGTAAAGAAAGAAGAAAATAAGTTGTATTTTTGTTACCTAATAATATTCAGTTGAATTGTTTATTATATTACTTACTTGCAAAAGCCTGCATTTTTTAACACTTACAAAATTGATTGAGTAATTTCTGATAATGCATTCGCTTAGGCAGAACCTTGAGAAATTTTTTGAACAAAAATTATAAATAAGAAATGAAAATTGAGGTTCGCGAAGGGGAAAATGCGTTTCGGAAAGTGCATCTCCAATAGTTGAAAAATTTAAAATTCGGAAAATATTACCGGGATTCAAGAGGTTGAGGAGAATCTTCTTTTAATACTTTGATTACTTGACAGCTGTTAATTCGACTCTTTTGCTCAAAGTTTTATATCTATTGGCTTGATCATAAGAATCCTCATTTTATTAGTCTAATAATCTAGTAATAACACCGAAAAAAAAAACTAAAAATCTCTTAATAGCTAATTAATTTTCAGAATAACAAAATCCTTTTCTTCTCAGTTGGTAATTCACTTTTATAATGACGGTATCTCGAATAAAAAGCCGAAAACGGAAACCCACTACGGAAACCCACTACGGAAATTCCACTCACACGGTTCAGCGTCATTCAACTTTCCTCCCAAACATAAACAAAAACCTTTCTAATTAAACCGAGATGAATTGCCATTGATATTCTTGAAAGTTAGACCGCAAAGTTTCGTGTGACTCCATTAGATTTTTTTCTGGATGCTGGTGTATGTTTGCTTTTTAATAGAAAAGTAAATAAGGGTCACCCAAGTCGTGCATCATTTTGATTATATTGGAATTTAGTTTCAAGCGATGAGTTTTGACATTACAAACATAATTTTTATTATTAGCTACGATAATGATATTGTGTAAGAAAGAAGTAGAAACTGTTTAAGTTACTTAATACTTGATATGCATGTGATTCAAGTTTCAAGATTGGTTATTCAATATGTCTCATGGCCTATCAAGATCTGTGATCCTCATTATTATGTTTTGTCATTAAGAGAATCATTCTTCATCTAGCAGAAACAAAAACTTATCAAAGAGAAAGATCTTGATTTTGTCTCTAATAACTCCACGTTGGAGAAGCTTCTTTCGTAAAGGTGTGTGCTCTCCAGTATAGTAGGCAATATTTAGATGTCCGCTTTAATAATTTCACGTTAGAGAAGCTGTTGTCTTAAAGATATGAGTTGTTCAGTATAATGTTTAGAAATTTAGAGAATGATTCTCTTTTTTTGCCAACTACAATAGGTTATCAAAGAGGCAATATCCAGCTCCAAGTTATACAAACTGCTTTCGTAAATATATGCGTTCCTTAGTTTAGTAAGTAAGTTATTCTGGCAGTAACTTGAGAAAATTTCAGTTTTTCCTTGGTAAAAAAGATCTGATTGCAAAGTACTCGATTCACGTTGAAGATAAACTCTGCTTACGTCATTAACTGACGTTGTGAAGGACTGATAAATATTTTTTCCGATTTTCGATAGTTCTTCAATTAATATTATGATTTCTTCTTATTTGATGTTATTATAAAACTACCTTTTAACCAAAATGTTCTTTACAACATGGAAATATTGCAAAATAAAATACGATTTTGTTCTTTTTACGTCTTACGAGGGTAATGTAAAAAGTTTTCGATCTAAGAAGCAATCCACTATCTTGACTGTTATTTCTATTCAGAAGACTATTGGTGGATCCAAGTTATGAATCTACGATAAATGATAAGTAGAAATGATTTCGAAACTACTGAATGATGAAGCGGCATCGCGTTAAAGTCTTTGATAGAAACTTTTTATTTTTTTTTGTTTACGATTATGTTATTGACATCAACTTTTGCGTTGACATTGGATCTAAATTTATAAGTTATACATTATACATGTTATAAATATTTCCACATTCTTTAGGTGGTCGATTTACTATTTATTTTTATTTGTAGGAAAACAAATTTCGGTGCTCAACTTGTTGATTGTATCGTAATTTACATAATACTTTGACATTAGTTGGAATATGCCCAACATATATCTTTAACGCTTCAATTATTTATTGACTAGGTACGTGTCGGATTTTACTAGAAATGTTCTTGTCTAAAAATATAACAAAAATAAAATCTAATTCTTTAAAAAAATCAGAAATTTATCCATCAAATAGCTTTTCTAATGATAATGACATCTTTCACGAGACGAGATAATGATGCAATACTGTTAAAATCATGTTTGACATCATTAAATTTTTATGTTTTTCAAATTGACGTATAATTAACATCTTTAGAGATAACGACGTGATGAAAAAGCTTTTAAATATAATCAACGACGTTTTATCAGAACCACTTTTTTCGTCCGCAATTCCAGTAATAACAAACGTTTTATCGGAAATTCTTCGCCGTCACATATTTTCTGAAAACTCCTCTTACCCTAGAAAACGACATGCCGTCGATGCTACTCTATAAAAAAAACTACAAAAGATACAAGCGTTCGACGGTTAGCCCGAAACCTTTAAAAAGGAAGGAGTACATTCAAGTTCTCTATAAAAGCGACTCAATTTTCAAAATGGGCCATAACAGACCGTATTTGAATGATAGCCGCGTCATAAAATCA
The DNA here is from genome assembly GCF_026250575.1 of Diorhabda carinulata. Lineage (NCBI taxonomy): Eukaryota > Metazoa > Arthropoda > Insecta > Coleoptera > Chrysomelidae > Diorhabda > Diorhabda carinulata. The sequence goes on from NC_079461.1 coordinate 20,351,469, forward strand.
ACTAAAGTGGCTGTAACTGAGATACACAGTATATAAGTTTTTGTAGTCGGGTTGACAGATGTCACATAGTGGCGACAGATTGTGTAAGTTACAAGGATAAATTACTGTAATAAGGGTTGACGATTTTTTCGCTATTTTTTCGATTTTCGACATAGTTGCGCTTGGCATTCGAGGTCAAAAACTTGAATTACTCATTAGGCCTACATTATAAACAAGTCTGCAAAAAATCAGAACTACCAGATTTCAAAAAATAGTCTTTTAGGGTTATAATCTACAATATTTGGAAAAAAATTATTTTTTCACGGGTTTTTCGCTTTTTTTACATAGTTGCTCTTATATAAGTTACTGGACAAAGTTAACAATCGCCCGATGTAACATTCTGAACTTTTGAGTTGCAGTCAATAAGATTAACCCATATGGTATAATTGTTACTTATTTTCAGTGTCTATTTATCGTTTTTTTTTTTTCAGTGTACGACCGAAGAACGATAATCGTTTGTGCGCTAAAAATAAGGCAATTAGCCTACTTCATCTGGTTTTGTTCATAAAATCATGATTAATGAGTTTTATAGATTCCGATAATAGAATCTAACAGGCTCATTGTTCTTTTCCTGGTCGACCGACGCGGCGCCTTATTCAATTCTTTGTAGAATTGATAACGCCATTATTAAATAAAAGCCAGCGTTGGTCATATCAGCAGTTCTTTGTTTACATTATTACTAAGGCATCGAATCCAGATGATAAGTTGTTGAATATCGTTTTGTTTAAGAAAAAACCACAATTCACCGTATCATCGTTTTTGTTATTATCTATTTCTGGTTAATAAAATTATTTTGATCTTTTGTCCGTTATCAATAATATACAAAACACCATAAATTATGTTGTTACTTCAACGGCATTTTGGAATTTTGGGATGGATTAGAACAGTGTTTCCCAAAGTGGGCTAAAATCGGGCATCGCACAAAAAAGGTTTGGAAACACTGAATTAGAGAGATCACCAATCAGTTGATAGACGCTTTTACTTCAGAATAGTAGATTTTCCAAGAAATAACAGACCTACTGCTTTTGATAAAGTTAGTACCGTCTTCATGGTTCTTCTTTCTTTTCGACGAGTGTACGAAGACTCATTAAAGATTTGAAGAAAAAGAAAATGCTTTTCCATCAGAACAACTCACCTTCTCAAAGGTGCTCAAATTGGTTCGGCCACCCATTGTATTCACCAGATCTGGCCCCCAGAGACAGAAGTCTTTTTTCGTCAATTTCTTCTTGACACAGCTTCAATAGACTTAAATCTTGTTCTTGTAAATGCAGATTTGACCTTAAAAAATAGGTTGGAGTCGCACGGAGAATAAAGCAAAAAGATCAAAGATATTGATAAACTGGAGACGATGAAACTATAAAAGAAAACCAGTAAGACAATAAATAGCGTTGGTTAGATAACATGGATGCTACTTTTACAAGATAAAAGAAAATCTATGTTAAAAAATCGAAGTATGAGGCTGATTACGTAGATGGACAAATAAATCGACTGCAGAATTAGTTTTCTGTGTTATGATTTTCATGGGAATTTCAAATTATTATTAAAAGACGAGTTTTATAGTTAAAATAATCTAGGAAGTTGTAATATTCATTTTATTTCACACAATATTCCCAAATACGTATAAATTCAAATGGAGCATCCCATAAAGTTACCAGTTTTCCAAGACCATAGTTTCCTGGATGTACATTGCACCCGACGCTTTAATGACAACATATAAATCCACAGGATGTCTAAAGTGTATATGCAAAAGAGAATAAACGTTGTACCAACATAGTGTATTATGTAGATAGGTATTTCAAGAGATAACCCCGGCAGATAGAAACCGTAAATGCGGTCCTAAAGTCCCATATAATAATTGTTTAACATTGTATGTGTGTATGTTTCGTCTAAGGATCTCTTTAGAATGCGAAAATAACAATTTGTCGATACCATCGAAGTTAATTTGTTGAATACATTACAAAGGATTTTGAAGTAGCAACGAAAATATTTTCCAAACTGTTTATATAATAGATTTATAGGAAATTGATACATGATTCATCTACAGAAGCAATTAAAAGATGGCGATACTAGTGTTGGGTGAATGCAGGTCTTGGACATTCTATTCACAAATGCTTTTCGAGGAAATCGAAGCATACAGAAGGTGTCTTCTGTAACAAAAACAATTCCTCGATCGGAAGAAGTTCCTGCGCCTTCTCCAGTTTATGGCGCTGAAGAAAATTCGAGCAGTTGAAGAAATTGAAGCAGAAATGACTGTCAGTCCTCAAGCATCGCCTTTGAATTATCAATTGGAGCCCAATGATCTGATAAGAGATTTGGATTTGCCCAGAAAAAAGCTGAAGTGTTCAAGATTGAAACAGTCAAATCTGCTAAGTTGCCGTGTATCGTACGACCTCGTTTTTAAATGCGTCTCTCTCCCTCGCAACATGAAACAATTCTCCAACATGTTCATTTTAAAATGATTTTCTTATCTAGATAATTGTCAACAGCTTTCTTTTGCGACCAATGCGTCTTAGTATCTCGTCGTTGGTGATTCTGTGAGTCCAGGGTATATCTTCAGGTGGCTGTTCAACACATTCCTCTCTAGTTATCTACTTGCAACAACTTTTAAATTTGCTACCACACTAAAATTCCACGAATGAAGTGTTGATGGATGTTCTACCAGAGAAGGGAAGATGAAATTAAATATAATTTTTTTTAAATCGATAATTAGCTATGTAAATGAAGATTTATGTTATGTTTTCAATTTTGTATAATATTTTTGTTCCTATGACTTAAACAGAAATTAAATTTACTTAATAAATCAGCTATAGGATGTAGTTACACGGAAGGAATTGAAGCAATTAGTATTGACCAAAAATTTTTTAGAACCTGAGGCTTACAAGCAAATTTCCACGACTTTTCCACGGTTTTTTCGATTTTGAAAAAGTTGCGTTCGGCACTCAGGGTCACGATTATTCATAAGGCCTAAATCATAAACAAGTATGCGAAAAATTAGAACTACCGGATATCAAAAACTAGTCCTTTAGGGTTATAATCTCCAAAATTTGGAAAAAAACAAAGATTTTTTGGGATTTCTTCGATTTTTGACGTAGTTGCGTTCGGCACTCGAGGTCAAAAACTTGGATTATTCATAAGATTTACATCATAAACAAGTATGCGAAAAATCAGAAATATCAAATTTTAAAAACTGGTCCTTTAGGGTTATAGTCGCCAAAATTTGGAAAAAAAGGTTTTTTTGGGGCTTTTTCGATTTTTGACATAGTTGCGTTTGGCACTCAGGGTCACGAACTTTGATTATCCTTAAGGTCTACACCATAAACAAGTCTGAGAAAAATTAGAACTGCCGGATATCAAAAACTAGTCCTTTAGTGTTATAATTGCCAAAATTTGAAAAAAACAACGGTTTTTTCGTGGTTTTTTCGATTTTTGACATAGTGACGTTTGGCATTCGAAGTCAAAAACTTGGATTATTCATAAGGTCTTCATCATAAACAAATCTGGGAAAAATTAGAACTACCGGATGTCAAAAACTAGTTTTTTGGGGTTATAATCGCCAAAATTTGGAAAAAACAACGATTTTTTGCAGTTTTTTCGATTTTTGACATAGTTGCGTTTGGCATTCGAGGTCAAAAACTTGGATTATTCATAAGGTCTTCATCATAAACAAATCTGGGAAAAATTTGAACTACCGGATGTCAAAAACTAGGCCTGTAGGATTATAATCGCCAAAATGTGGAAAAAACAACGATTTTTTGCAGTTTTCTCGATTTCTGACATCGTTGCGTTTGGAACTCGAGGTCAAAATCTTGGATTTTTCATAAGACCTACATTATAAACAAGTCTGCAAAAAAATCATAACTACCGGATATCAAAAACTAGTTTTTTAGGGTTATATTCGCCAAAATTTGGAAAAAACAACGATTTTTTCACGGTTTTCTAGATTTTTGACATAGTTGAGTTTGGCATTCGAGGTCATAAACTTGGATTATTCATAAGGCCTACATTATAAACAAGTCTGAACTACCGGATATAAAAAACTAGTCCTTTAGCAAGTTTTTTTCTAGAAAATTTGGGCGCTTTAAATGACGAACATGGAAAGCGCTCTCAATTAGATATACTTCTAAAGATTTTCAAAAAAATAAATTTATTTCTCAAAGAAATTTGACGCAATACAAATTTTTTCTATAATTACGAATAACATAATGTTATCCACTAGGAAATTTTTTTGTTATCTAGTGTACTAGATAGAGTATTCACTTATATAATTTCGTTCTTAATGCCTTTGTGGCATTTTAAATATATTACTAAAATTCAATCTCACGCATTAATCATAAATTTATGTTGAATTGCGTCCTTTTATACGTTTTAGTACCGTGTTCAATAATACGTGAAGATGATAAAGGATTTCAGTCGTAAAATATATCAATTTTTCCCAGACTCTCCCCGATTCAATCAATTTTCTTATAAGCCTGAAATATTGCCATTAAATTGTCTACGTCCAGTCATGTGAAAAATTACTTGATGAAAATAAAAACCGTATAACTGGCAAATGATACATATTCAAAATAATGAAACGTTCCAAAAAAACTAATTTATGGTATTAATCAGATGTACTGATGTATTTGACATGAAAAAAGATCGAAGAAATAGTTTGGGATCTTCTACGAGATTCACTTTTTTTTTAAATAAAAGCTCTTTCACATATTAACTAATACACTGTAGAATAAGCTAAAGCTTTTCGTAATGGTTCTCTGTGGACTAACAACATATATAATCGTTTATTGCTTAAAGTTTCAAATTACACCACTTTATATTAAAATTTGATTTAGGTACAACTTTCTTAATGGCATTTTGAAAGCCGTTTTATTGGAGTAAAACTAGATTAAAAAATAACTAACACACATACAATAAGTGCTATAATAAGCAAATAGTATAGACAATCGACGTGGTTAGGTTCAAAAAATCTTAAAATCGCAACGAATCGCTTCGGAATAGCTTCGACTTTAGAAATAAGCAAAGAAATCAAATCTTTAAGCAATCTATGATGAGCGAAAATATTTATTATTTTGACAGATTTCGAAGCAACACTTTAAAGGTATTCTTAAAGATTGTGCTTTCGATATTTCCGCAAAACCTCTACAGAAAAAGTATTTACAAGATATCAATTTCAAGAAGTAGTTTTTGAAAATACCAGAAACGAACGTTTAGCCAAAATAAGAGATCTACAGAGTTTTGCAGCTCAGACAAATGAAGTGATCAGAAATATTGTAAAAAACTATGATAAGAGTTCACCTGATGGCTTACAAAGGAAATTCTAGTAAATATCTGTCGTCTAGCTTGAATGGTACGACCTCATACCCCCATAGAATTGAGTTAAGGAGATCTTGGTGGCTGTTTAATTTGTTTCGACTTACCTAGCTGTATAGAAGAGGTCTTCGAAGCGATTGGACGACTAATTAGTAATAAGCGCACGTTTTTCAGAGTTTCAAAAACAGTTTTCTAGTTTGTTTACATTACAGTGTTTTAAATATAATCCATCAAGATTGTTCGACGAAATATTTGTTGTCTTTAAACGCAAACGCTCCGTATAACCGATTCTCCCCATTTCTGATTCTAATTCGTGTTGAAATTATAGTCAATCTTAAGCAATTGAGATACACCATTCCAAGAAGATCATTAATACCAAAAGTACTATTATAAATTCTGCAAAACCGTAGTTTTCCATTGTACATTATTCCAGAGATACAAATTGTACTAATATAATTTTCTGGTTACCCATGACAGTCACAAATTACGAAGATAATTCGAAAAGATAAGAAAAACTCCTCATTAAATTATATCTAAGACAATTCTAGATATATATGATCAATGCAATGTTGTCATAGGCTCGGGAATAATATGAATCGAGATACTTTGCAGAAACGAATTTTCAAGTGGTGGCATCCACTACATATTTTTATATTAATCTTTTATTTAAGCCGATTTCTTATATCTTGATTCCCCTCAAATTAGATCTTCTGGGTTCATTTATTAACAATATTTATTAACATGAGGTCATCAAAACCAAACAACTTTTGGTGTATAGTACAAAGAATGTCAGACAACAGAATACCCAAAGAGGACACCACGAAGGAAAAGGATAAGAAGCTAAAAGAGAAGATGGCAGATATAGACGGCGGTTGGAAATCGGAAGAAGTCGTGAGCAAACAAAAATATATATTTGATCGTTCAGAAGGGATCGGTCTGCTGGAACTTTTTTGTATCTTAAGACTGTGTACGTGTTAACTTTTGTTGAGATACTATCCAAATTTTTGATGAAACAACTATATTAAAATGGAAGCTACAAGGGCAGTCTGAAGCATGTGGAAACAGCCGAGTTTACTCACAAACAACAATCGTATCCGTAAGATAATTTCGGAGCAGTGTTTGAGCACAATCCAAAGAAGTTTCTGTATAGTTTCGTAACAGTCGACGATACATAATTGAAACGAATGCTCTTCCAAACTCTTGCTACGGCCAAATTGGTCGATATGGACTTCAAACTGCTGCACCATCTATCTTATTCACCAGATTGGGTCCTGTGTCACTTCATATTATTTTCAATTTAAAAAGGTTGATTAAATTATTTAACTTAAAACTTGGCAACAACGTTGGAATGTCTACCGTTAATTGTCTAACTCATTATTAACCAAAGTTCTCGTCTTGGTTTTGTTCTCTTCATCGACCAGACGGTTCCAAAGATTTCCCATCGGACGAATTGGATTTTAAAACGGAGACAAAGATGGCTTAATACCCTCTTCGAATAAGTTAAGATGATTTTCAGGAATATCAAGAAAATTACTGTTATTATTAAAAGCGTCTCGAGTAGATTGAATAAGAAAAAATTCAATACAGAGCGTTAATCATAAGACGATACAAGAATTGTGTTTTGTAAGAAAAATCATACTTGTAAATTGCAATTTTAAATAATTACACTGTATTATTACCGTATTTATGTTAATTTGAAATTCTATATAGTTTTTAAATATGATAATTTCATAAATTCGTACTATTGTCCTTGCTAGGTCACTAGGAAGCATGGAACGGAATATTTCTACTCCTTTTAAGCGAACGGATAAATTAGAAACTTTGCATATTTGCAGATGTAGTATCATCCTGCAAAGAAGAAATGAATGAACATCAATATCAAGAAAAAACGTCTAAGGAAACACATGAAATGTTGGTGGTTCCCATCATCGTTCGCTAAGATATGGATTACATCTATTCCATGGATGATCGGAAACCATCTTCAAAGGGAGTGAGACCTGGTGCTACCAGGACGATTCGGATTCCAAGCGACATGTACTAATTTAATAAATTTACTCCATTTTTATTATACTTAATATACACAAGCCATTAATTATTATAATTTTATGCTCAAATAGAGTTATCGCAATAGTTCTTTGACTACAAAAAGGCTTTTGATCATTTACAACATGTAAAATGGAAATATATAAGGCAAAAAACGATTATTTTTGACAGAAATCTATAAGACAACATCAAATTGATTGTAAAAACAAGCTTTTTTAGTCGCTTCTCAATTTAAGCAAACAGTTTATACATTTTCTATACGAGGCGTGATATAATTTTAAGATGAATTTTTTTTGAAGCCCCATGTTTTATAGTTTGGTTTTTTATGTTCAAAACGCTAGCTATCGTTGAACCTGTTAAGAATTTTCAGACGTTTCGAGAGCAATTTCCATTCAACTTCATATTAGTCCTAACAGTTGAAGTGATGAAAAACGAAAATTGAATTTTCAGCTTTCGTCGAAAGGCTTCTAATATTGTTCCCTGTCAATTACTTTCCCTCTAATTGAGATGCTAAAATTCTAATTAAATTTAATTGTCGAATAATTATGGATCGCCAGTAACTGCTTGTTAGGCTGTTAAATCGACTGTTAATTCGTTTTTTTTTTTCAATCATCGACGATGTCTTCCGAGATATATTTGCAATCTAAACAAAAATATTTAATTAAATGCGCAATTCTTAGTTCAATAAAATGAGGATTGGAATTAGTATCTAAAAGCAATGAATTTTAGAATACATTGAATGGTTTTATTTCTTTTTGGAGGAAGATATTATTCAGGTTTTTTAAAAATATCTCGAAAACAGAAAAATATATGGAAAAAATTGTAGGAGAAAAAATGTAGTGGTCAAAATTCTCTGTGAAACGGTTCTAAATCAATTTTGACGTAAATGCAATAGAAAACGAAATATTTGCAATAAATAATATGAATTTTTTAAAAATATGCACGGATTGTTGCAAAATTTTTAACACATCGAAAAATTTTAGTAAAATATACGAGATTCAACACTAATTTTTCGTAAACGATTTTTCGCTAATTTGTTAACAGTGAAATAATTTACATTCTTCTTATTTATCACAACATTCTCGAAGAAATTCTCACACGCTTTAAGTCTAAAAATGTCTATTTTTACTCAAATAAATCGACACAAAATTATTTGGACCAATGACAATAAAATTTTGTTCCGCGATTTTTTTCAAGAAACTTGATTTTATCAGAAATATTCAATTTTTTTAGAAAATAATTTCATATTATTCCAGAGTCAACACACATCACATACTTGTGAGAAAATGATCCGTGGAAGTTTTTCAAAAAGAATAGATTAATCACGAAAAGTTGTGACGTGTTATTTAGGAAATTTTCACTATGAATCTGACAAAAAAGGCACCAACAAAAAGGACATTCCACTTGAAGAATTGTTATTTTAATTAATAATACTTCAAAAATATGTAAAAGTATATCAGTGGAATATGACTAAATGTGCGATTTAAAAAAGTATTTTTTCAGAAAAACATTTCTAAGGTGGAACCCGAATTATCTGGACTGCCTTAAGTTTTGAGATATGGCAACACTGATATGAATATGTCAAATCTGACATTGACATTATAAATTTTGACATTTTTAATGGTGAATGTACTCAGAACGAGTTATTTAAAAATACTTGAAACATTCATCTTGGTCTAAAAATGAAATTAAATGGTGAACATTTCCCAAAGATGACCTCTGTGACTTTTGAGATGGATGAAACCAAAATCAGTGTGCAGATTAACTCGCTGCGACTTGGTGATGAAGCACCATCTCGAAACACCGTGTTTCACTGGTTTTCCGTATTCAATAGCGGTCGCACTTCCCTACAGGTTGAATTTCGTGAAGCTCCACTCATGTGCAATCAATATTTCATGAACATTTGGCTGCAAAAAATATTTTGTCGCGTTTGATACCGCATAATTTAATAATTGCTCAATAAAATGCTGGAAAAATTCAATTGCGCTGCTTTGAAAGGCGTCAAAAATATTGTGACAAGCGACGAATCAAGGTTCTAAACAACAATAGACTGTATGGGTCTTCAAAGACGAACCAAATCTAACCTCAAAGCAAATGGTCGACTGTTTTTTAGGTATAACTGGATATGTTCCAATAGTGCAACGTAGAACGGTGAATTCTGATTGGTATACCAGCATTTACTTGCTAAAAGTGTTCGAAAATATCGAGCAAATCAATCGTAGAAGACAAATAATTCTCAAGCGCGAAAATGCGATCTCCCACATATAAATTAAAACAAAACCGTTTTTCGGAACGGAAAAAATTCTTTGATAATTCAAACGCATGCAAAAGTATATTGATCTTAATGGAGAATATTTGTTTTAATTTGTCTATCCCAAAAAGCGTAGGTGGCAATAGATAACACCTCAACTTTCTCGAAAAATATTCTATTTTGAAATAAAAAAATGTATCATTTCAACAGGATAAAGCACGGACTCATGTTGTTATTCACCACTTTCTAACAAGAAATGTAGATTTTTTAAAGTGGCCATCGTTTTCCCCAAACATAAATAGAAATTATTCAGGGGATTATCAATTTTCCAGATTTCGTTTCCAAAATAAGTTACCATCATAGTTTTTATGACTTGATTGAGCTGAAAATATGATAAAAGAAGTTTGAAAGATAAAATTATTTTGTCATCTATGAAAAAGCTGAAAAAAAAGGGGAATAGTTTAGAGGTGAGAGAGTGTGTAATTTCGGAATCCTACTAATGGAAATTCGTGGAAGTAACAACTTAGAGAATTCAAGAATTTTAATTGTAGGGGTACTACGGTCACCGGCAATTATAATTATCGTTTTGAGATGGTCTATGTTGTTTTCGGTGTAGGGAACACAACGTGTTCATGAGCGTACAACAAAAATTTTATTTTGTCATATAGATTTAAACGGATTTAAATAAACGAATACCTGATAGAATGATAAATGTAGATTAAGGAAATGTGCGAAGAATATTTCATTTGTGATTTATATAGGATAATCCCAACTTTCACACAACTAAGCATGTATTTAACTATAAAAAAATGATCTCAATACCAAATAATCCATCTTTTATTCATTATTTTTTTTTAACCTGTATAACGTAGTACCTGTTACTTTTATATACCGTCGTATCAACACTATAAAATTTTAAAATCGGTAATAAAAGTTCGCAATACTATGTTCAATGCAAATATTTGACTTTATAGAATAAAATTGAAGAGCGCAGTTTCTTTTCCATCGACATTAGTATTATTAACTTATCTATAAGGTATTTAAAGTTTTTTACGGTAGATGGTGTTGGTAGAGGCTTATCGAGAACGTTGTATTCAAGGTTATATTTTGTTTGTTAATCAGCGTTTCTGCCTGTTAGAAGTTAGAACCACTTGGTTAGTTCTTCCAGGTTATTAAAATCCTTGCCGACAATTTCGTTCAATCTACCATAGTCGTAAATACCTAATTTTATAAAATTATTATTTTTATCAATACTTTTAACTAAATGTATATCTTAAAAGGCAATCGAATCATTATTATCTGCTAGATCGCGCACTTTCAGTTGACGTAACGTCAAACTTGAAACATATACAACTACCGCCATCTCTAGATCAGGTCAGATACTTCTGGGAGCATCCTCGCAGAAAAAATTCCTAAAAACGTGATAACGGCTTCGAAGTACTTGAATGACGTGTGTAAAGAAATAATAATAAAGTTTTTAATCGTATATATTTCGAATGTGAAATATTGAATCTTTAGCATTCAAGTTTTGGTGGAATGACTCCTAGATAGGATTAAAAATCATTTTAAAAGCATTAGGAGAGGTAGAAACTTGATCAAATCCTATCAACACAAAAACATGTGTAAGGGAAACATTTTAAGGTTCAAATTATTATGACATCTGGTACTAAAACTATTTATTTTGAAATTATGATTGTTTTTTTTTGTATTTAACATATTTTGTTCACAGCATCATTCTAATAGAAGAAAAACTAGCCTGCATACATGGAATCTTAAGTGTTTAGTTTTTTTTATTGATGGAAGTCATTTAATACTTACAGGGGTTGGAAGAAATGATTTACATTATAAGATACTGTTGTATGGTGACATGAAACAACTATGTAAATCATATTTTTTTCGGATGCATTTAAATAATAATTTTCGGTGAATTATTTGATTTAGGGGGTTTAAAATCGCTTTTTCTACAACCTTTTGTTAAGTTTGATTCGTTGTTTGTGTATGAATGAGTTTACAACTCAAATACTTTTCAAATGTACTTCGAACGGATTTATTAGTGCCTAATATTTTGTTTTACATAAAAAACCTCATATTAGTCTTAACAGTTACTTTTTTGGGCACAAATACATACTTTGAGAGCTTGGTATTAAACCTTTCACAAAAAATAGAAAGAGAGGTTAGGAAAAAATAAAAAAAGGCTGGGGGTAAAAAGATTTGATAAATTCAAAATGCCATTCCTCAATTATAGTCTTGGTAATCTATCAAGAATGTTTTTTAAGCTGCGACGAAAATTGTTGGATAGACGATTATGTTGGTTAAGGAAATCTGATATGGATTTGCTTTTATCATGTAATTTTCTAATGTTGCTGATCCTTTCTGATCGATAAGAAAGATTAGAATTATCAGATATGAGCTTAGAGAAACATCTTTGGCATTTACGAACCTTAATGCATTTGGACGAACCCCACAAATACGTTATTTATTTTTCACAATTTATACAAAAACGGCATAATTCTAAATAGAACAATATATATAAAATCCTTTTTAAAAAACCTTCAAGAGAGGTTAATAAAGATTATTTTTTTTTATAAGAAATAAGAGGATTCTGAATAAAGAACTTTAATACCCTACATGCTAAGAACGAGTTTGAATAGAAAAAAAAGAGAAAAGAAGAAAAATTATAGCGGTCATCTTTATGTTTTTTTGTTCACCATCCAACACGAGATTCTGATCCGCCTTTTGTCAAGCCAAAATCTAATCACTACCCGTCTAGTCTAGACCGACATAAGACTGCCCAGCGAGTGAAACGACAAAAGGCCGAAAAGCAGGTGTGGACTCTTTTGAAAGTAAAAATAATAATATAACAACAAATTTCATATAAACGTTAAGATTGAGACACCATCCTAGTAAAACAACATGCGAGTTATGAACGTATTTTAACTACGAAAGAGGATGAGTTTCAGTTGTAAAAATTTTGTAATCAACGCCATCTCTACAGAATCTCATCCAGTTTTATTCATTCCCGTTTAATTGAAGCTTTTTCACTCGCTACTTTTTGTCTCCAAATCTATCGCACCCTCACATTCTATCACACATTTCAAATTTGTTACTATTTATGCAGTAATAAGTATTGACATTTAATTTTAACACTATTAGATTTATTTTTACGGGGTTATTTAAAATCACAAGTCTACGTCAACGAACCCACAACCACGCGTGCTTTAAAGGAACAGATTCAACGATATTCAGCCGCATTTGTGCAGAATGGTCTTGGAAAATTTTGAGGCCATTTGGACGACGTGTTTTTCATATTTAACCCTATCTTATGTACCTGATGATTCAATGAAAAAATTGCAATCAAAAGGTTAAAATTAATTCATATTTATCTATAAAGAGGGGTCGTTAAAAATTTTTTATTTTGTAATCAACTAAATTATCTATTCTGTTTATTCCAGGGTCTCTTCATCGAGTGAAGCCGTTTCTGTAAAGGATCAAAACTACGCGAGAGAAAGGAAAGGACCGCAAGCAAACCAGCAATGTCTGTTATGTCCTTGCCTTTGCGGAAGGACGATTATTAAGGGAGAATTTCCTTTTCAAGGGATTAAGTATCGCGTACAAGGCTGCAGGACCACGATTTATTCTTGTTTGCTACCCTGTTTAGGTTCGAACGTATATCATGTTCTAAGTTAAATCTCCTCTCAATCTCCATTCAAGACCTTCATTCAACATCATCAACGTGGTAATTAAGATGACGTTTCTGATTAAGACATAATTACTTTTCAGATATCAATGCTCTTAATGCGTTTTCATCATCATAATCTATATTATTAATTAAATTGGAAGAGTAAACTCTATTTGTTTTTAATAAATTTTACAATTCAATAAACAAAAATTTGTTTTTTGTTTTTTTCTCGTATACTCGTTGACCCATTCATTCATCTTTATTCAGTTTATCAAAAAAAAATATTTAGAAATCATTAATGCTAATTATCTACTTACAACTCATTTCCCATAATGCTTCATCTGGTTAACCAGAGAGAGATTTTGGAAGGAAAATTTTTATAGGAGGAGAGTTTGTTGGAGTGGGCCCTGATATAGGAATTACTCCTCTGCAAGGCTGTTAACCACAATAAGAAAGAAGAGAGTTTACAAGAGAAGTTTAACGTCCTCACAAAAAAACAATTTTGTGGGGAAAAAACTTAACAGACTAAAGAGAAACATAAAATTTTTTTCCACAATATTTTTTTATTTTTCAACATAGTCTCCTTTTAAATCTATAAACATTGGCCAATGGTAAACTTTCTCGTTGATTGTAGAAGTTTTTCGGCCGTTTCCATCGCTCGTCGTCAACCAACTTTACATTGAGCTCCCTAAAATCTTACGCTCTAACTCATCTTTAATTTGTTAATTTGAACTAAGCCTCCAAAATGAATCTTTACGTTAAAGTCGAAAGCTTTTTGGAAAACCAAGTTTGCATAGTGGGTAATCCTTATCATCTCGACAATAAGTCTGTCTATTGTTGGAAATTCTTGTCTAAAGACCGCATATACTTTCCTTTCAAATGATTTTCTATTTGAAATTTTGGTTTTCCTGGAGCTTTAGTTTGAAACTTCACATTTCTACATGAAAACAAACTATATGTGAGTATTTTCTTTCCTCTATTCGTTTTATTATCATTCTAATATATTTTTCCCATTTGATAGAATCTACTAGTACCGATGATGTATTTGATTTATTTCATTCCTACAATGTATAGAAGATTTAGCAATTGATATTGAATAGAATAATGAACCAAACGACGTTCAATTGCATAAAAATTCCAATGGGAACACATCCAATTCGTTTTTTTTTGTCATTCGATTACCGAACGATTTCAATCGAATTGTTTATAAATCATAAAGAAGAGAATTATTTTTTTATATTTTGATATTAATTACGTTAAGTTTAACGTAATTTTCTATTAAAAAAAATATAACCTCATAAACAATGATTGTAGTAAAATTTAATACGTAAAAAGATGTTAGAACAATAAATTAACGCGACAATAAAAACCACTCTGAATCAATTGGAGTCACAGATTTAAGTGATAAATAAGCAGTGTTGTCATATTTCACATTTGAGAGGTTGTCTATCAAAACAGATTCTTACTACTGATCTTCGTGTTGAAGAGTTGACCTTGGAATGGTAAAAAGAACTTGAGGAGCTTGCAAGTATGGTGATAATGCTGATAATATCAACAATGTCCATCAATACACTTGAAGAATTCGAAAAAGTGAACCTTTCGAAGAATGTTGCGTATACCAGGACAGACAGAATGAGGAATGAGGATGTACTAAGAAGAGCGGGGACTGAGAGAAAGTTGTTCAACTTGATCAAAGTGCGAAAGGTTGGATATTTGGGTCACGTTCTAAGAGAAGAAAGATATCCGGTTCAAAAGAAAAGATGAAAGAGGATATTGAGTCGAAATATGGAAATGAACGCTTTAATCGCTTTAAATGGTCTTCAGAAGCTTTTGTTTCTTGCAGTAGAACTCAAAAACATAACATTGAACAAGCAGCAGTTTTTGGTGATCTTGCAAGTCCTAGTTTTGGTTGGAATCTTTTATTCTCCAATGATATTCTAGAAACACTCCCACATACATTTCCATACGTTTTTTCCATTGATCGAAGCAGTGCTAGAAATCTTCTTTGGTGAGTGCCTTTAGGAGCTCTGCTGTTTTTTGCTTTACCGCTTCCATCCATAATAAACTTTGCAAATACTGTCTAAAAGTTAAGTGTATGACTGGTTCCAGAGACTATTACCCCCAAAGCGGTTATAACTTAATTTGTGCGGTTTGATAAGAGATGGCGTAACTTGTATAATATTACATCGTTCCAATATTCCGAACCTGCATTGGAAATATACTATTATTGTACGTCCTCTTAGTATATGAAGCGTTAACAACAATAATTTTATTTCACTCACATATGTCGAACTTTGTTCCTGAAAATGTGTTTTTGCAAGGAGTTCTTCATTACTTTAATATGAAGAAAAATGCTGTTGAAAGTCATCGTATTTTAGTGGAAGTTTATGGAGAAGATGCTCTGACTAGGCAAACATGCCAAAAGTGGTTTGCACGATTTAAAAGTGGCGATTTTGGCTTGGGCGTCGTGGGTAGCCAAAAAAGTTTGAAGATGAAGAACTGGAAACATTACTCGATGAAGATTGCCAAATACAAGAAGAGCTCGCAGAATCTTTGGTGGTCAATCAAGCAACCATTTCAAAACGTTTAAAAGCAGCTGGATATTTCAAAAGCAAGGAAATTGGGTTCCACATGAACTCAAGCCGAGAGACGTCGAAAAGCGGTTTTGCATATGTTGGAAAGCTACAGAAAGAAGTCATTTTTGCATCGGATTGTTACCGGTGATGAAAAATGGATCCATTACGATAACCCCAAACGCAAAAAATCATATATGAAATCCGGCCAACCCGCCAATTCAACTGCAAAGCTGAATATCCATGGCACGAAGGTAATGCTCTCTATTTGGTGGGATCAGAAGGGTGTGCTGTATTATGAGCTGCTAAATCCAGGTGGAACCATCAATGGAGAACTCTAGCGAACACAATTAATTCGTTTTAAAAGAGTAGTAGCCGAAAAACGCCCAGACACGAAGTAATAATTTTCCATCATGACAACGCTCGGCTCCACTTTGCTATTCCGGTTAAGAACTATTAGGAAAACAGTGGAGGGGAAGTTTCACCTCACCCGCCTTATAACCCAGACCTTGCCCCTTATGACTACCGTTTGTTCCGGTCGATGCTGATCGCCCTCACTGGAAAACGGTTCACATCAGAGCAAGATATCAAAAATTGATTTGATTCATTCTTGGCTGCCAAGCTGACGCAGTTCTTTTGGGATGGGATCCATAAATTGCCGGAAAGATGGGAAAAGATGGGCAATACTTTGATTACATGTTTTTTTAAACAAACGTTCAAATTTACTAAAAAATGCACAAATTAACTTATAGACCACAATAGTTATGCTGGAAAAGACTCGGATTGATTTGGATGAAGCACTGAAGACATTTTTCAATCCAACAAAGTCAATTAATGAAAGGGGACAAATTGCATTATCACAGCTAACAATTGACCCTTGTGTACATTTTCTGTAGCAGCAGCACGTCTCTAAATTAAAGTCAGTTTGGTGTTGTTGTAGAATTCGTTTTCGTAGTGACAACTTTCCAAAGATTATGTCAGATCTCTTTGAACTGTCAGTATTAATTGGATTTTTGGACATGGAAACTTTTATTATAATTCTGAAACTACTTCTGAAGTAAATATCATCAATGACATGCTTGGAACGTATTGTTTCTTTATGAATATCAATAAATAATGTTTTACAGAGAAAACATTTCTAGCAAAATGTTTTCCAGGCAATATTGTATCGATCTTTCTTCTCGGTGGTCTCCTCAGGACATGAACGTATCTATTTTCTCGTTAATCATTCATATTAGGATAATCAGCTGTAAGATGTCCGCATCACCTTCCTCCAAACACGAAATATGCTAATGATTTCTTCTTAAATGGACAGAATTGATTTTAAATTATCTGCAGTGTTGCCAGTTACAAAAATATTAAATTAGGAAGTATTAACAACCCCTGTTTTTAATTTTGAACAAAGTATGAATAATTATACTTGGATGTAGTGGAACATACTATATGTGTGGAAAAAGATCAAAGAGTTAGTTATTAAAAACAATAATGGAATTATTCATCTTCTTCTGCACAAGCAATCCGCTGGTAAACACAAGATTTCACGAAAAGGAAAAAGAAGTATATCCATATATTTAGGTCAAAAAAGTTGTTTGAAACACACTGTTTGGAAGTCTTCTTCTGCCAACACCTTCAGGACTCATGTCTCTTTTGCAGATGAGATACCGAATTTAGCTAGAAAAATTTTGAAAAACAGAACGGAACATGGAATTAATACTAAATATGAATGAATTTAATATTAGAGAATCAATCAGTAGTATAAAAATGATTTTCCTCTTCCTATCAGCAGCTGGGGCCCATTTCAACATACCTAGCCGTATCATAAGATCTGTGAGCCTCATATTTTGGGTTTTTGCTGAAAAAAGCATCCCAGAAAATCTATTTTATTAGTAAGACACGATATTGTAGTATGGAGAAGAAATTGCTTGAAGTATATAAACCTCAGAGTTGTTTCTAAAACGTCCTCTATCTAGAATGCCTAAAAAGATAAAACTTAATTCTAGTAAAGTTTTTCTTTCCAACTTTGCTTTTTACATCATAATTCTGACAAAATTTCTCGTATCTTTTATTTTGTGTACTAAATTCCTTGAAACAAACAGCTGCTAAGTTGGAGCGTAGCTATAATCAATTACTCAACCTGTAAGCCTTTAGGTTTTTGCTAGAAAAGCATCCCAGAAAATCTATTTAATTAGTAAGACACGATATTTTAGTATAGAGAATAAATTATCTGAGGAATATAAAACAAATGAGAAACCAAAGACTTTTGGCAACATAGCATATGTCAAATGATTCACTGATTTAAATCCACCAACATGAAAGAGACGATGTTAAAAGTGGTTTATTGAATATTGAATCTACGCGTTTCGATGATTACCATCAGGACTTAAAAGCTGATGTTGGTACTAACAAATGATAGATCTTCTTCATCAGAACTGTATAAAGTAATCAGTTTGACACAAACAAAGAGCGATAAAATTTAAATCTTTCTTAGCTGTGTGTTGTATTGATTTCTCATACATATGTATGCGTTTTGAAAATCATTTCCTCAAATTGTGAGAGGTATTTCGTTAAAGTTGTAATTATTGACGAGTAATGATTCACCGTATGGCAACAACGCTATTATTGATGAAATTCTCATTTAGTACTCATTTTGTTTATGATAAAAGTCGAGTGTATTAAACCGAAAATCAATATTTACCGAAATGCCTTAAGCTTTAATATTCATAGCAGCCTGCACAACATAAAAATATGGAAATTTCGGTGTATTACATAAGCCGGAACAACGTTTTAGTATTATTTATGTATTACTTGTTTTCAAAAGTTTAATCAACAAGCTTGTATTTGCATGAATTTATCGGAAAATAATGAAATATTTTATGGACTTTGTGAAAAGTGGTTTCATCAATGGGATATTTACTTTAAAAAACAAACTACTACATCTTGAAGAATTTATTTTGGAGTTTAATACTTTAACTACCCTAAATGTGAAAAATATTACATCTAGATGAACCAGTATGCAGCATACAACTTGTAATATAACAATTGGCCTGTTAAGTTTTTTATATTCCGTTTGAAGAGATTAATTTGTTTTCGATCTCTAGCTCAATTCGAAAAGATTAAAAAATCTCAGTGTCGATTCTAAAACGTCCTCTATCTAACAAAGGTAAAGCTTAATTCTAGTAAAGTTTTTCTCTCCAAATTTGTTTTGTACATTGTATTGCTTACAACATTTCTCGTTCCTTCTATTTCAAAACATTAATATCAAAACATCGTTTTTTTTTGTTTATATGTTTTTCGCTGTTCCACAGCTGCTCCACAGCCTTATATTTTAGGTTTTTGCTGGAAAAAGCATCCCAGAAAATCTATGTTATTAGTAAGACACGATGTTGTAGTATGGAGAAGAAATTGCTTGAGTTATATAAACCTCAGAGTTGATTCTAAAACGTCCTCTATCTAGAATGCCTAAAAAAGATAAAACTTAATTCTAGTAAAGTTTCTCTTTCCAACTTTGCTTTTTACATTATAAAGCTTACAAAAGTTCTGGTATGTTTGATTTTATGTACTCAATTCCTACAAACATCGTTTTTTTTGTTTATATGTTTTTCGTTGTTCCACAGCTGCTAAGTTGGAACAAGGCTATAATCAATGACCCAACAGATGCATATTATCATCTTAAACAACAGCTTTCTTATTTCCCTGTCCCTCAACACCTCAATCGGTGCGAGGTTGAGCGACCGAGACGTACTAATCAATACAAAAAATGAAAAAAAGGACATTTCCAGCTACGGGATCATTTGTCATATAAACATCCTGAGGAATCTACATTTTTCCGTACGATATTTTTGTTAGTGTAAAAATTTTCTTTAAACCGATGAAAATTCAGTCAATAAACACTCAATTTCCAATATAAATGAAAATGACGGTTCAACAATCCTAACATCATTCTAATTCGATTTAGCCGTAGCCCTTTGTATACTTTGAAAATTCATGGGCGGTATGTGTGTGTGTATACGCGAGAACAGTGAAAAATATGATTGGAACCGAACTCCTAAAATTGATGTAAAACGGACTGCACTTATTGCCGTTTGCACCATAACATTTGAAGAATATTCTTGTCATTGTTGTTAACTGGAAAGGACAGTATGAAGTTAATAAGGACCTTCCTAAGTATATAATTTTCCTTTAAAACTTATATCGATATAAAAAACTATAAGAAGCGTTATTTGTACTATTATAAAAAAATTAGCAGCTTTTGATTATTTACAATGAATTTTCAACTTAAATTTTTCTTTGTTGATTATCAATTATCAAGTTCAAACTATTAATAGTTCTATTCTTATTTAAAGGAGCAAAAAAAACTGCGAAAGAAAAAAGTTTTATGGTAGAATTATATGTGGATTATTTAAATTCAAAATCACAATAAACAATTTCACGCAGCGGTCTCCCTCAATTGAGCCTATCGTTGGTTAATTGGGCACAAGTTGTTTGAGTGATTTTATTCTGTCGATGACGTGTATTACCTGGATCGCATTTTCGTTAAAATAAAAATCATGGTGCAAATGTTGTTTAATAGGTAATTCAATATACGAAAATTTATCGCGTCGTGAGTTTATTTTTTATTTTTTATAACCCACCGCTATTGCAAAGACTACTTAGTGTTATATCTATTTTTTCCTTCTCATTTTTTTGTAAATATGAAATTGATTATGAAAAATTGCTGTACAATCTAATAATTTTAGCAAATATTCTCAAAAGATCACATACACTGATCTAGAATACAGAGGTTCGCATCAGGCTCTCGAAAAATCGGCAAAAGTAACACTATCGAAAAAGTGGAAGATGTATCGAGAGTTTTCAAAAAAAAAGGCTCTGTTGCCGACGCGCCGCACATATAATTAACGAATTTAGAATTCTTTGAGTACAACTTAACATGTAAATCGATTGATCAAGACAATATCAACACAATATACAGTTCCCTTTTTTCGAATTCCTTTCCTAATTGTAATTTCTTTGTTAGTTAGAGTAAGTCGTCATAAATGCGATACTGTAGACTATAAAATAAAAGAAGTGATTCGCCTACTGAAAACGAATTTATTCATAAATATAAAATAAAGCACTAAACTTTTATCTCTGAAGACGACAACTTGGTAATAGAAATGTGTATTTAGTATAGACAGATAACTGTTTCTACTAGATTAAGTTATGTCCTTCGATGTGAAATGGCGTGTGGCTGCGTACCCGTTACAATAATAATAATTATGTATAAATGAACAAAAACATTAACGAAATTTTTGACAATTTAGTGCGTGAAACCTAGTTAGGTTTCTCGAAGCTTATCTTCCAATTCTCGCGAGGTCCGCTCTATTTTATTCTATAGAGTTTCAATTGGCAATATGCTAGAGCTATTTAAAACCCATTCTGACAATGAAATGTTGTTTTCCCCGGGGGTAAAAGTTTATTTTCTCATGGGCAAAAACATTACCTCCTTATACCTAACCTAACCAAAAAGAAATTTAACTTTTCTTTGGAGACAATCTGGATGGAATATTTCATTTTTGTTAAGTAGTTTATCTATTCTACAGGTCATTTTTTTTTGTCCACTCTATATTTTGCGTGATTTAGCCTACTGCAACTGCTTAATTTCATTTTAACTATTCAACTGTACAAAATTGATCTGAACTGCTATATGTGGGTCTTCGTTCACGCTTACTGATCAATGCAATAGATTTATCTTCCGTGGTTGTCGTTTTTCGAGGTTGTTTTCTGTCTCCAAACATCCTGGTGGATGCATATTTTTTCGTTGACTATGAAGACTGATTGATGCACGAATCGAACCGATAGTTTTTTGTTTTATCCAATTTAAAACTAACAAGTCTGAATTAGCGAGATGTTTTGGTCCAAAAAGTCCGATCTTGCGTACAGGGTTAACAGGGACTAAACTACAATCATAAACACGGAACAAATCATCTGGTATTTGACTGCGCTCGTATCAAAAAAAACTTTTCATTGGTAGTGTATATGTTGACACAAATTTCTAAAGCGTAATCAAAACATTCAAAATCAATTAGATTTCCGATACAAATTTTTGTTTCATCAATAATTTAGATTGTCACAGCCAAATATTAATAGCCAAAATTGAATATTTTCGTTCATTAAACGATGGATTCAAAGGGTTGATTATGCAGCTGGATACAAACCATCATTACTTTTAATTGGACTAGTTGTAAGCCTTCTGATAATAACGTACATATTTATTCACTTATTACGGATTATTATAATGGAAAACGGGAAAGGCAAATTGCAAATTTGCGATGATGTATATTGTAAAATAATGATATTTACCGCACATATAAAAATTCTTATTTCAAAATTTAGTTCCAATAGATTATTTAATACAGTACTCTTGCCTTCAAAAACTGAACCCACCCTTATGTTTTTGTTTCCAAAATACCTAGGAAGGCAGAGACGAAGTTCAAAAAAATCATCTGAAAATTTGAGTGTACCAAAGACATGGAGATTAAGAAAAACATATCGAGTGACCGCGTTTAATGTTTGAAAAAAAAATACTATATGCTAAAGACAGAGAAGTTTGTATTTTAGACTGTTTTGAACACCTAATTGAACTTCACTTATTATCCGGTCCTAGTTTAGACAACTTGACTGCTCAATGATACTCCAAGATGTCGGGCAAAAAAATGTAATGGCGTATGCAGGTTAAATAACGTTTCGTGTAAATTAGAGAAAACGTCTGACGTCAGCAACGAGATAACGTCTGACGTCAGTAAGGAATTTTGATCTTAATCTTGGCTTGCCGCACGAAGGATTCTTCCTCGGCATTGATTTCGGATCTGCCAAGTACCTCCTTCAATTGACCAAATACATAATAGTCGCATGGCGACAAATGGGAACTATAAGGAGTGTTTCCAAACCCGTTTCGTTCAACTTTTCCATCGTAAACTGAATTTTGTTTTCTTATAGTAATATCGCACCACACGTACTTTTTTGACAGGTTTGACAGCCGAAATTATTCCTCTCGTGTTCCAAAACACGGTACACATCGCTGATAGTGTAAACTTCGCTTTAACTGGTGCGCCTTGGTCTTTCTTCCTTCACTCGATAGAATATAGTTGTGGACTCAAGTTTTATTTGTGGTGAATATTCAGTACAATAAATTTTCTCCTTCCTCTTTATACCGCTGCAAAATACGCGTGCAAACTTCCCAGCGAGTAAGTTTCTGCTCAAAATCAGAAGTCTTGGCATCCATCTAGTTGAAATCGCTTACAGTACTGCGTCGGACTCCCAACATGAACTGACATTGTACCTTGTTCTGGAGCGCTGCGCATGTTGCGAGATTGCCACTACATTTTACATTAGTCGTCTTTGACCGCGTAACTTTTGTCGTTCTGCGTCTTATTCCCGACTGAATGCTATCGCCGAGCTATGGCTGCTCGGAGAGAACTGGCTGTGCGATGGAATGAAGCAATAATCGTTGTTTGTGTTATTGGGGTTGTAGGATTAACTCAATGATAATTTTTATTGCCGTATGCCTATGACTCGTCGATTTTCTTTGCCCTTGGACCTCGAAAGGTCTACGTTGAAAATAATAGTCACTCCATACAACTCGTATTGCATTTAAGTTTTAGATAGCGGTTTACCAATTACCAGTATCACTATTTAACGCGTGTTTTTAGAAAAGTTTGTTGATTAACAAGAAACTGTTTATATTTCATGTCTTATACGACCAAAGTTAAATTCAGTTTAGATCAGCTATTGTCTTGTGTTAACTTTCAAAGGGGGATGTTTCGTGAATTGAGACTTTTTGCTCAACGATTATAGTGAAATTACTTTTCACACTTCCACTTCGGAAAGAATCTAAAAGTTTATCTAAAGTTTTATAAAGTTGTTATCATGAAAATACATAGTTGATTGGAAATAATGTATAATATGATAATGAGTATAATATTAAACTTTTTTAACCAGAGTTTATTGTAAGAAATTGTTGAAATTATTTTCTCATGCGTTTTTTGGGGAAAATTCCAACAAGTTTTTACAATTCTTGCTTTTAAACGAAAACCTGTATTAGCCACACAAATTTTTTCGTTATTTCCATCGCTATTAGTTTCCATTAGAGTAGGTTCGTAAAAATATTTATGCACGCGTCAGAAACAAGTCTCAACAAGCTTTGCACAAAGTTTCAACTTGCTGAGTCGATCCATTTTATTATAGTAGAGCTCGAACGGCCACTTAATCAAAGATTACGGGAAATAGAGAGAAGATTGAAAAAAAATTAAGAAATAGAAGAAGAATATGAAGAAAATATAATAAGGTATGTTAAAGTACAAAGACTAAATTGGGTAGAGACGCATCATAGAAAGAAAACCTAAAGAAATGATAAAGAAGATTACGTAATGGATGGTTAAGAGGCAGAGGCCCTGGAGAAACCAATATGAAGAAGATGCAATAATTTGTATGAGCGAAAGCGCTAATCATGATCCAGGAGATTGAACGGTATGTTGATGAATCAATGATGATGATAGTTGTATAGAAGCTTTAGTCAGAAAGTGAAAAGTTTGTGGAAATGAAGGAAGAATATACTAAATAATAATCACAGTTTTTTTCATTAGTGTTGCCATATGTCAAAACTTAAGTAGCAATCCTCGTAGAAAACAGTATACCCAAAATAATCAACGTATGAAGATACCTTGAGTTGTAAAAAGCTTTTATTCAAATTTGTCTTTTAATACATCTTTGCATAGCAAGTTTCAAGATACACACACACCTTTCCATACGTTTTTTCCATTGATCTAAGCAGTGCTGGAAGTCTTCTTTGGTTAGTGCCTTTAGGAGCTCTGGTTTACCGCTTCAATCGACTCAAATCGGGGGTCTTCTTCCAACCTTTCAAGGAAATCTAAGCAGACCAGTTGACGCAAGAGCTTTTGGTCACGAGTCAGATTTTTTGGCACCAACTTCGCACAGACTTGTGTCATATGTAATTACTCGAGTAGAATTTTTCTAATCGTTTCTTTATCGTCGTTTACTGCTTCGGCAATAATCCGGATGCTCATTCGGCGATCTGTACGCACAATTTGGTTGATTTTGGTCATTGTTTTCGGATTTGAAACAGTAATGTTATTTAATAGCCCTTGTAAATCACTACACGATACTCGTGTTTCAAATTTTATAGGAATAAGTTTTTGGTTGAACATTTTAAAACGTCAAAAGAAATCTTCCATAGTCTAACCAAATAAACTGGGACTAACAAGGGATGATTCTTTCTCCCACGAGACGGAAGAATGCTCGAAACAAGTCGAAAACTCAATAAAGACACCGAAACCGAAGCTGACCGCTTTTCGAAATCGCATTTTCCTTACCGTACATGATCAGAGATCAGGTTAAATAATTTTCATAGGAAATAAGACTAGCGAATGGAGTTCCAAACTAAATCCAATTCGATTGTTATAGAGATGGATTTTAGTATAAACTTTTCACCACAGAGTCGATATTTTATTATAGTCAGTGTCTTTTTAGACTTATAGGCGGGGAGCTGGTAACCACTGAAAGTCCCGTCATAGCGGAATCAAAAAATTTTTATTTAAATAAATAGAACATGAGTATAGGACTAAAATTCAGCTCGGTATGCGTAAATTTTCGAAAATATTTTGATAGGCGCACTTAACAACTGCCGGAAAAATCCCCCATATCACCTTGAAGTGCATAAACTGAATTAGCATCTACTCCAAAATGTACGATGTTCAATATTTGGAGTAAATGCTTTTTGTGGAATAAGATGTCTTTTTCTCTGTTTAGATTTAAAATAATATAAGGGTTAATATGATTCAAGGAATATTACAAGAATTTTTATTTTAGATAATTGAAACAATGAAATAATATTGAAATAATTGACAGGAATAATCGAAATCAATTTCATTGATGCTATGACAGGACTTTCAGTGTTACCGGCTCCTGGTTGTTTCTAAAGCTTTTACAAATTTCTAAAAAATTCACCGTTTTCAAGTTATTCAACATTGAGATGTCAAATTTTCAACAGCGAATTTGAATTTTACTTTAACAAAATATAACTTGCTAATTTATATACTTAAGCTTTGTTTTACATGATTTTTCATCATTCATCTTCGTATTGCGTAGTCCGTGGACAAACCAAAACCTGGGTGTCAAAGATCTTCTAGAATGGTCGAGAACGTAGACAGTGTCCATTCTGAAGGTCTGGCTATTAAATAACGAGACTGGTTACTAAAAAGGGTTTTATTATAAAAATTACTTTACATTCGAATGCTCCCCTTCAATATACTCCCCTCTCCTCGCCACACACCTTTCCATACGTTTTTACCATTGATCGAGTAGTGCTGGAAGTCTTCTTTGCTGAGTGCCTTTAGGAGCTCTGTCGTTTTTTGCTTTACCTCTTCCATCGACTCAAATCATGGATCTTCTTCTAACCTTTCAAGGAAATCTTAGCAGACCCGTTGACGCAAGAGCTTTTGGTCAGGAGTCAGATTTTTTGGCATCAACTTTTGTCATGTGTAATTCTTCGAGTGAAATTTTTCTCACCGTTTCTTTATCGGCTTTTACAGCCAACGCACTATTCGTTTCTCATTCCACCCGTTTAGGGCGCCCTTTAGGCATTTGATGCAAAAATTAAAGCCTCAGGATACTGGTCAGAATCTTGACTTCGTAAACCAGCGCTTTCCAACGTTTGCCAACAAATTGTTTTTAGATGAAGTTTCTTTTCATCTTAATATACACGTCAACAAGCAAAATTGTAACTAGTAGAGTGCAATCAATTCGAAATACAAACATCAGAACCTTTACATTCACCTAAAGTGACCAAAAGATGGAGCAACTTCATCCACGTCCAATAGATCTCTTCCACATTTTTTCTCAAGAATTGCTAGTCAGAAACTATTGGTGACTGGACTAATTTCTTTTTCTAGATCATTTTTTCTTTCCAATTATTTATATGAATTTTTTTTCGATTTCTGAAGTAATAAATCTGGAGTTGCTTTCTGAATTTCTTCAATGTATCCTTGGGGTTGGACGTATATAGTTTCTGTTGCTACTAATAGCGGATGATTGATCATAATCGTGGGTTTACTCTCTGAGGTACTCATCCACCAAACACCGTTGATAACTGGACTATGAGTAGGGTTACTTTTCTGAAAGTAAAGTTTCTAAACTTTATCAAACAAACTATAGGAAAAATAAGAAGCAATGGATAATTAAAACCGAAAAGAATAAGTTGAAAATTGGATAATTTCCATATTGAATTCTACAATTTACGATTTTACATAACTTGGCATGTGAAAAATATACATCGGATGGAAACTGTTTGAAAAAAAATGTTATCGAATTAAAAACTTTCATCGCCGCTACCACTAAGCCTCGACGTTGAAATGTGTTAGTAGAACTGAAGTTCTAGGCATATTTGGATGTGCTGGAAAGTTCTAGATTCCGTAAAGTTGAAAATAACCATTTTTAATTTTGAAGTTTGTTTTATGAAATGTTTCGAAATAATTACTCGGCAGTGATGCCGATTCTAACAGTTAAAACCTGCAGTTATATCGAATTTATAAATCAACATTATCACAGCTGATAGTTTTTCAGGATTTGTCTTTAAAGGCTGTGTTTCTGATAAAGAAACAGTCATTTGTTAGAGACTGTATTTTCCAAAAACTAACCATCAATTGTTGTTGTGAGTTGTGTTTTTCGAAAACAAAAAGTCTTCTCATTGAAATTTGTCGCTAGAGACTGTCTTTTTCAAAAAGAAACCGTCATTTATGATGAGAAACTGTCTTTTTCTAAAAATGTTTTATCACACCACCACTCACTTTTTTTAAAGTCAAACATAAATGCAAACGGCGTAGCTAGCGACATCTATCGGATTGAAGCTGAAACTAACATTTTTTGCCCGATTTCTAGACCATAAATTGATTTGGACTCGAAAAGTAACATAGAGGGTGATTCGTTTTGAAATTAATACCGACTATTCACATTATTATTAATGAAGCTTGACGGTTGAACATGTTGTCAGTGAATTCAAATTTTAATATAGTTTCTAGTAGAGGGAAGAAGGGAGATATTCTGGAGAAGAAGACGAGGGAGAGGAGAACGATTAGCATGAGGATGAAGATTCTGTAGAGGAATATTGATCTGAATAGTCAAAACCAATGAAGACTCGTAAATTATCTCCCAAGAAGAAGATTCGCAGAAAAATTGTGGTCAAAAGAAGAGCGAAAAGGTAGCGATGGTTACACAAAAGTAATGACTATCTCTTGAGCTTGTATATTTACTAAAAAAAAAGTAGTACGCTTCTTGTGACGACGTGTTGATGAAGGTAATTGCAAAAAAATGTTTCGCACTTTTAGTATGATGAAATAACTTTATCAGCTTAACTATTTTCAAGATTGGCCGATAAGCGTCCACACTATTAATTTTTTTTATAAACATATATTACTTTTATTGTATAAATTAATCTTTGTTCTTTGTACTTTGGTGTTAGTTTCAAATATAAATCTTGATTATGGAATTAAAAATATTTTCATTATTTTAGTTTATAGTCCGGGATATTTAGATCCAAATTCATAGGAATAAAAAAATTGGTTGTAAACAGTAGATATCGAGATGCAGTTTTCTGCATTGTCTTTATAAAGCGTTCGGCAAAAAAGATTACATATAGTAGTTGCGCCTTTTGTCAGAAATTTGCGTTCTGATGCAATAAATGCATTTTCAGTTCTAATTCCACAATTTCTCAAACAATTATAAAATGGAAGCCTGGAAAAATCGCTCGAAAATAGTTTCTCGGGGATTTTCGGGATTGTTAGTCCAATTCTGGCACTGAAATTCGCTATGGGTACTCGGGGGTGCTAGGGAGATTACACGGATCATAAAAATTCGACGAAAATCGGTTTACGAGGGTTTTTGGGCTTGTTGAGTCCAATTCTGGCATTGAAATTCGCTATGGGTACTCGGGGGTGTTAGCGGGTTTACACGGATCATAAAAATTCGACGAAAATCGGTGCACGAGGGTTTTCGGGCATGCTGAATTGGATCCTACTGTTGAATGAATAGGGGTCACTCAGGAATGTGTATAGAACTCACCAAAATTTGCATTGTATAATTTACATACATGTTTTTTAAAAAAATTGTATGAAGTAAGTGCAGGGAATCAAATGAAACTGTTTCTTAGCAAAACCGCAAAAGTTTTAAGCAGATAGAAGCGAAAAAAGTGTATATTATTATATACAATACAAAAATGATAGTGTCTCAATTGTAAAGAGATTTTCTAGATCTATCAACTATCAACAAATGTTTTGTGTACTAACTGAAAAGAAAAAAGAAATGTACTGATCCTTGATATATTTCGACTAGTTTTATGAGCAGGCGTCAATAATAAAGCAGAATGATTTTTTTCATTAAAATACTCTATTCATTTGTTTGCAATTGCATACTTTTGGTTTGGATAGTAGATGGGATTGAATCTTTTTCTTTTAGAAATACGTAGAAAAATTTTCTACGAATACATTCAAAACTTGGGGAATTTGGAATGTCACCGTGCTGCAATATTTGTTCAGATTTATGCCGGGTACACCTGGAACAATAAGGTAGAGCTCGACATTCTAACAAACACAAACACCTGTTCGGATCCGTTTTATATTTCAACACTTTTTTTTATCTGTTAATTATCTAATCTTTTAGTTTGTTTGCATTCACATTTCATTATAAAACTAGTTTTTTGAAAGGTTATATCTAAATATTTGATATACCTAGTGGACTGCGAAAATCGGTCGCAAATACAAAAAAAGTCGAGAGAAGTTAACCTCGTTTTTCGGAGACGATGTTAAAGATCAAAGCAGATGATTGATGATGACGTTGAATTTTTCAATTGGATATAAAGAGAAATATTTTATATGTCAACAACTGAATTTATGTAGGGTATGTAAAAAATATAAATTCGAAAGTCTATAATTCAAATTTACATAATTTTATTATAGAGTTTAACCCACGGATATGTTTAGAAATAAATAATAAACAGAGTTTGTTGAATAGATTAATGAGCATCAACAAATGGATGCTGATTTTTCGTGAAAAAACATCCCCAATTCGTTAAAAACAGTAAGGTTAACTGTAAACTGTAATCAAAAGACACGTACCATTAGAATATAACAACATGATACTAAAATAATTCTTATAAATAAATAAATAGATATAGACACAGGTAGTTTTGGACAGTGACATTACTATCAATGTACTAACTGACCAACGTGTTGTCCGTCAGGTCAGTAAACAAAATAATGTGTCTGGTCAACAATACATTAGAACCCGTTGAAACTTCACTCCCATTTGCATCGGAATAAATGTTAAATGTGGTTGCAAAAAAATCAGACCGATTTGTACACCTTGTCAAAGCCGGTCGTGCTCTAATATTGAATCACCAACAGTGGAGGATCCATTTGATTCCAACAAGCAACTTGAACAATGAAGTTGAAGAAGAAGAAGAAGAATTTGAAAGTAAGACTATTAAAAAGTCTCATTTAAGTAGTTAGAAACTGTTTTTATAGCCTGAACTAGTTTCCAAAACATAAAAGTGTACACGGAGTGCTTGGCAAGGCTAGTTTGACATTCTCGCCGATACAAGTTGGTATGGGATTTTGAACACATATCAGAGCAAGCTTGTGGCTACTTATTTACATGTTGGCGCGTGTTTAGTATCCCTCATAGCTTTTCAACATCCGTCACTTTCACTGCAGTTTCCTTTGTTTATATGTAGTTTAGAAATTATAGCAAATATTTTCATGTCTCAGTAATTGTGTAAACGAAGAATTACACTTTGGTGTAACTGTTTTTGATTATTACACAGAGTGTCTCATAAGTTTTTTCAAAATTCTTACGCTTTAAATTCCAGGTTTAATTAATGGAATGCGGGTTCTATTACAAGACAAACCTCGCACCGTCAGATTCCCATTTATTCAAATTTTTTCGTGGCAAAAATTAATAATCCAAATGAGACGTTGAATATGCAATGCGATAATTTTTCGCTTTTAAACTAGAGTGGTTTTACCAAAGTTTCAAATAACTTACTAAACGTTCGATGAAAATAAACCGATAAACCGATATAATTTGAAACACCCTTTGTTTTTTTTTATTTTTCCAACTCAAGTTCTTCGAGTGGGAAAAATGTGACGAAGACAAAAAAATTGAGAGAAGAGCTCGATTTTTGTCCTATCTGCATTTCTCGACATTTTTAACAAAAAATTCGTCCAAATCCACTTCGAAAGTTAACTGGTAGAACCTAATCTCACATGCATAAAAAAACTTGCAATTCCAATAATATTTAAGATAGACACGATAGACACACGTGACATTAAGTATCTTCAGCATATTTCTTATCGCATAAAATGTTGTAGCACGTGATAATAATGTGTTTTCGCCATAATATCATGGCGATTCAATGAAATTTCAAACGTTGTAAATATTCATAGTTTTAGAATAAATTATGTCTGTAATTTTGATTTCAAGATATATAAATTAAAATTTTACGAACGTTGAACTTTTTTATTTGTTAAATACGCGATATACGCCCGAAATAAATATAATTGGGAAAGACGAGATAATATAAAAACACTTGTTGACATTTTGGAGCAATCAACAAATGTAAATAATGGTCGCGTTTTGCCCACTGTATGAATATTTAATTCGTCAGCGGCGTACCACATTTCATTTTTAAAGGGGAATATTTTTCTAAATTCAAAATAGCCATTGGTCCGGGAGACTAAGAGTAAAGAAGTAAAGACTAAAGTATCCTCTAGTCCTTTAAATTCTAATTTAATTTAAATCCTAGCATCCTATTTTTCATTAAAAAGTCCTTAAATTGAATACTTGCTACTGATACTAGTTTCACTGTAGATTGGGTAGTCACTACACACCACGAACTAGTTCATTCCGCTTATCTTCATACCTGAGAATTTATTCAACTTCCAATGGGGTTTCTGGACCGTTATATCGATGGGTTCGATCACAAATCTTTGTCTATATTGAATGAACAGAAGTTTTGTCACTTTCGACGTACTAAAGTTCTTCTTCTGTCACTTGTTTGAATCCATTTCAATACGAACTTAACCTTGAAAGATAGAAAACTGTCTGGCAAGTACAGCTGCTTTGAAATACTGTACTTGTTTACATAAAAAACCGAATTTGTGTATAAACATATTTATTTAATGCTGGAAACCAGCATCGGCGATTATTTTACCAATTTTTTCGTCCATTAACATTGTGATGATTTTATTGTGAATTGTTGAGTGTTTTTTTTTTAAATCTCCGTCAACTCTAAGTAGATTTTAATCACTATGTTGAACATATTCATGTTATACAATACATATTATTAACTGAGAACGTTATAGTGAATTTTGAAAAAAAAAACAAGACGGTTCTAAGTTATTACTAATTGAAATACGAACTCGCGATTTTTAGCCACCACACACAAATCTTGACAGAAAAAACACTATCAACGTCGTTCTCCCCGACGACGAGATAAAAAAAGCGTATTTGGCAAACTTCGGAATCCATTCAATTGTTTTCTCCAGCTAATCGCGCAAAAAGGTTTGTCTCACGGATGGAATCGCATTTTTACGTGTTATACGAAACGGCAACACAAAATAATCAAAAGGCTTTCGAAAAGTAGACGTTTAAACTTAGATTAAATGACCTGATCTCATCCATTTCACACCTTAGGATTTTTTTAGTCCAGGAAACAATGATAATACTACGGTGGATGAATAATACAGAAGATGTCTCATGAATTATGATAAACATCTTCTCTACATAAAAAAATCTTCTCTTAGACTGAAGAACAACAAATTTTAACTCCATATAACACTTTTCCACTTTTCATCAGTTCAATTAATAAGTTCGTTAGCCCACTGACTCCCTTAATTTTATTTTGACGTTATAAATGAGGTTTCTTCATTGTCAACCTTTAAAAAATGCTTCCTTCTATCGGTCTCTTTCGCACTGTAGAAGTAATCAAAGGTAGATTCCTAGATTCATTGCTCTGAGCTACTATATCTGGGCCTGTGAGTTGTCGATCAATACAATGAGTTGTGATGTAATTTCCATCAAATTATAGTCTTCTGTACGTCGAGGTATTCTTAATTCGGCAGTAATGGTACTGTTATGTCAATCCAGACTTTAAACACTTGCATGAGTTTCAACCGATAATTCGTTTGTTTTATTCATTAAAACTTATAAGTCTGAATTTACGAGAAAGAAAACAATTCACAACAAGATGTTTTGGACCACAAAGGATAAATCACATCACGTTTTTGCGTCACTCAGAGCTAACTGGGATTAAACTATAATCTCCGTTTCAACCTTCGCTTGAAAATATGATGAAGAAATTTTATTAAAGTGTATTCTTTTGAAATTTAATGAATTGATTATGGGGAAGGCACAAACTTTTCAACGGTAGTGTAGATTAAAGTCAATAGACTACAACTATATTTTGAGATAAAAATAACCTTCAAAAAAGGCTTCTTTCGAACCAATACAAGCATGCCAACGCTTAATCAAATTTCCCGTACACTTGTTATAAACCCCGATTGGGATAGCTTTCAGTATATTGAGCGAATTACTTTTTATGGCTTCTATGGATTTATGGCACGTTTCCTGAAGAGAAAAATTCACTTAAATAAAACTAGTAAATGAAACACTGTAAAAATATCCAGCTGCTCACAGCACAACTTCTACTGGATTTACTAGATCTCCATGCTACAGCACATCGTCAACTTAATTCACCTGAAACCGGTTCTACTATACATTGGAATCGAAACATATTCATTAGAACTTTTTTTTTTTTTGGTCGAAGGACATCGTTTAGCTAGCCGTTAGCTATAGTGCTTAATACATTAAAGGTGATATAAGTGTCAGATTTTAAGCCAGCTGAGCCGCATCTGAGCAATCCAAAATCACCATTCGTGCAGTATCAAACTGGATAGGTTAATGGTATATTTTTCGCACCCAGGGAATAGACCACGGTACAGATTTTTTACATTAATGTTCCAAGTTGCGTATACTGGTGGTTGCCAATCGTCCTGGGTCTCGATTTCCATTCGCTTGTCCCGGGGGGACACGGATTTTCTCGAGTTTGAGAAAATGTAATAGGAAAATTGACTAAATTGACTACTAAATCGAAATCACTTTCAACGATCTGCCGAAATACAATGACAAGAGCTTGTCAAACATATACTAGGTAGTTGGCCCAGCTTTGGGAAAACTTCAAAATCTTATCCTGCTTTAGTATCGTATTTTGGAAGACGATTGTCTAAATGCGTTGAACCCGCCTTGTCTGCCCCCGAGACCGGGACAAGAACGATTTTTTGGTTCCAATCTGAGGATGGTCAAATATCAAACAGATGTAGACGTTTTTCAAAATGCCGATTCCGATTTTCAAATTTTTTCCGTCCATAATAAAGGATATATCTTTTGAAGGCATTAGAAAAGCTGCCCCTGCGCTGGGTACTGAGAAAAAAATCATTTTAGATCATCTATTTGGTATTCTATTAGAAAACAAGTTTTTTATTAAGTCCAGAAACCACTGCAGAGTGGATTTGATTGGAACAAAACTTTTCATAATTTTAAAGTTAGAGATGAGGGCTTGCACGTAGTAGCAAAAAAATATCAGTGGAAAAAGTAGTGACTGATGAAAAATGAAGAAAATACTGCACTTCATCCAGTTTTTATTTTATACAGGTGTGCTGGATTCATTAGAAATATATTGCTGGATTCGATATCTGTCAACAAATTTCCTGGTATAATAATAATAATAAGAATTTATTTTGTCCCTAAGCCAACCCTGTATCGTACCCGTTACACTTGTCGCGTTCGAATTTCTATAATACCAGAGGTGAATAATTAAAAATAGTCTGGTGATGACATGTATGCGGGTTTTAATTGATAATAGAAATTCTGTTTATTAATTAAAGGAGCGGCAATAGAAACAGAATCTCTGTAATTAATGCCGGAATACATAACTAGAACTATACGTCAAACAAAAGTGAGAACTAATAGAAAGCAACAAACGACGATTGAAAAACAGCTTCTGTATGTTGTGTGTGTCTGTGTGTCGGTGTGTTTTTATATCAATTTCAACATAATAATCCGGTCAATTTTGATATTCGAAGTTACATAAATTCCAATCAAGCTGAAAATCAGTAAAATTGTTTAAAATAAAAGTTGAATGTTCCTCATCATTTCCAAGTATGAAAAAAATTTTATTCAAGGTCAAAGGTAAAGTTTTTTGCAATTTTCAGCAAAACGGCGAGATTTATCACAAAAATACCTCAGACGAAAATTGTAGATCATAAAATTATCTACAAAAAACGTGTGAATACTTTTTTTCCTACAAGCCACTGTTTCTGAGA
This sequence comes from Diorhabda carinulata, assembly GCF_026250575.1. NCBI lineage: Eukaryota > Metazoa > Arthropoda > Insecta > Coleoptera > Chrysomelidae > Diorhabda > Diorhabda carinulata. The sequence continues at coordinate 20,386,788 of NC_079461.1, forward strand.
TATAATAATTCAAAAAGTTGTAAAATTTGTCGTATTTAATAGTTTCTTCAATTTCAGCAGTAAACTTTTCTTACAACATTGAAATGAACCGAGACTGAGTGAGTATTTGTAAGAAATTTCTGTTGACTGCTGGGAACTGTCATAAGTTCATCAAATAAATTATCAATTGACGAAGATGTTTTGGTATTTATCGTGTAATCATTATAGCCATTAAATACGACAGTAAATTTGAAACATTATAACTTTTACAACTTTTTGAATCATTATATCTCAGAAACGGTGGCTCGTAAGAAAAAAGTATTGATTTGTTTTTTGTAGATAATTTTATAATCTACAATTTTTATCTGAGGTATTTTTATAATAAAACTTACGTTTTGCTAAAAATTGCGAAAACCTTGAACTTTTACAGATTTTCAGCTTGATGGGAATTTATGTAGCTTCACTCTACTTCACACTTTTTCGGTCTAATTTGACCGGACTATAATCAGCGTTTTGTGTATATAACATTGAACGATAAAGAAAAGATTTCTTCAATGAAATTTTGACATATATTTACCAACACGTGTTAACATTATCAAGTGTTTTTCTGAAAAGAAATGTTTGTCTTTTCTTCTTTGATAATTGTAGTAGGTATTTGGGTTTTAATACTTCTAATAACACAGGGTGGAACAGAATTAAATCAGCTGTAGTTAATTTGAATGACATTTTGGTGCGGTGAATTCGGCCAAAAAATTTGGGATGCGATATTTGTACCGAGTGAACAACTAAGAACGACCGCCCTATCTCATGAACGGATTATCAAGAATTATTACTGATTTGGTTCCGAAAAACACAACTAAAAGACGTATTTGAAAATATAAAATTTAATTTTTTTCAAAATCTAACCAATCAAGTGGTACTTTATATACAATAATCGAATCCTCTAATAAATTCTGCGCATTTTTTATTTCACGTTTTAGTCTATCTCTTCAAATAAGAGGTGGGGGAGAGTGGGAAACTTTTTTGTAAAAACGTCTATAAGTCCGGTCCTGCTTACCCGATTTTTATAAACTTGATGTTGTTTGAGAGAGATTTTGATAAATTTTACAAAATATATAAAATCTAAGCAAAGTGAATGCTAGAGGGCGTTGTTTCGTATATTTTATATATCGTGAGTTTTCTTGACAAATTTGATTAGAAGCTTGAAAGTTTGAGTAGATTTTTCAAAAATAGACTAAATTAATATCTTTTTTTCTCCTAGATATCTTGCGAACTAAGTAAACGCCTCTCGTATCAAATATACCGGCGCGAAATTTGAGTAGTGAGTACTTTTAACCGGAAACACTTATCTAAGACGCCATCACGGACGATCAGGAATCACGTTATCTATGAGTGCCCATCACTCTCATGAGCACGGTTCAACCACTCACAGCTTGCCTAATGACATCAAAAGGTTCAAACCAAAGCGCCTAATCGGTTTTTCAAAGGACTTTGATAACGTTGACGAGCTTATCAGAAGGATTATATCCTGAAAGACTACGTTACTATGAAGTATGAACGGCCATGTTTGAATTCAGCTGCCTAAAGGAAAATTACATTAAATTACGAAATATCGTGCTGTACATGTAAACGAAACGTCTATATTTAAAAAATTTAAAAACAAAACATTTTGAACATTATACCCCGTAACTTCGGGATCACCCCGTATACTAAAGTCAAGAATACGTCATTTATTATTTAGAGAAATCCTCGAAGGTATGTATTAAGGCTTAATTGAAGCGGAGCTCTTCTAACTGAAGTGGAAAATATACATAAAAAGCTTAGAGTTATATGATATAGAAAACTTCTTCAATAAGCTCATCGTCATTTTTATATGAAAAGAAAAAAATATTAGGATCAGCATCATCGTAATTTTATTTATAATTCATATAAACGTTAATATAATATGTTTTTGGAAGGGTGGCAGTGAAGGAGCCTCTTTCAGTTTCAATTGAAAATTCACTAAACTTCAATAACTTCATTTCGTTCGATTAAGTACAAGATTATCAAAGAGTGGTTCAAAAGATTGAAACTGTTGGAAGAATATGAATTTACAAGCCAGAATAGTTTTTTTAGGAAAATAGAAACAGCTGAAGCAGAAGATGACAGCACTGGGAAAGATAATAACGTTATATCACCAGCATCATCATGTTTACCACATACGACACCTTATGGAGATGATATTTTTATAAACAGCTTCACTGATTTATCTAAATGGTGATCCACATATCATTTTCTACATATTAGACTTATAGAGTTTCTTTAAGAATCTGGAGTTAAGGTTTTGTCGAGACCAGAAGAGGTTTGGTGTGGATAAGATAAAGAAGAAGCCGAATCAATCTCTAAAGGTATTAGAGAAATTATTTATGTGGATTAATTATTGAGTGTTTTCCAAGTTCCACACTAAACGGTTTTTCAGAACAGCTTTTGGCTCAAGCATGCAGACCAAAACATGTCGATAAGTAGAAGAAGATTGTCAAATATTATTGTTATTTCATTGATATTATCCAATCAAATTTGCTGAAATTTTTTTCCGCTTAATCATTAATTAGATCTAGATTTATGCGAAATGAACGAATGAAATGTATCTCAACGATTAATTAGTTTCCACATCGCATTCGTTGTTTTACTTAATTGCCTTAATATGTCTGCCTCCTACCAACAACGGAACCGATTTGTTAATGCGACGCGACATGTCGCGTTTCCACTTCGAAAGAACCAACAGGAATGTACTTTAAATTTGAGATAGCCATTTAAACTACATTTTTTTCATTTCTACACTGGAAAAAATATTTTTGCTTATCGATTTCAGAAGATTACGACCCTAAAGTTTTGGGCAACTGAAGTCAAACTTGATGTTATTGGTCATTGGCATAGGAATAGAGAGAAGTTTATGACCCTAAAGGTTGGAACGATGTTAGTTCTTAGCCAAGGAAAATCGTGGTTCTCGTTTTCTAGCTCTTCAGAAGTTATTCACAGGTGTTGTCTACTGGAATCGGTCGATGTCCACGCCAACTATCTGCAGTTCTTCGATATGCATTCGAATCCACAGTTTCCGAACACAAATTCGAATATACCGGTTAATCGTTGAAACGACAAATTTTCTGTGCGATACGTTAAATTTCCGAAATATTCTACTGACTGCGCCAATTACATTACTGAATTTCGAGAAGGCGTTTTTAAAAAACGAATTACACATTGAGAAACGTTTATTCAATACATTGACAAAACAGAATTTAATACTATTATAAGTTTATAATATTTATATGTTTTAGGCAATTTTAGGTAATGGAATTCAACTTTAACCGTATTGGTCATGGATTTATGTACAGAGGCAAGATTACAAAGATCACCAAATGGAAATGGAAGGTCGTGGAATTAAGATTAGAAAGATTCTATGGGTAAATCAAAAGAATGCATTTGCTATGTACTCCTGAAAGAAATCAAGACAGTTGGTAACATGAAGTAATGACGACCGTTTTTTCAAAAATGTGGCCAAAAGCCTGTATTTGAGGAAAAATAAATTTCATTCCATTGGCTTTACGCATCTTTTCACACTTGGGCGATCGCCATGAGTGGAATCAGCGTATTTACCATATCTGATCTTCAGTGCCTTTTTTCTGTTTCCTAACCTCAAAGTTTCACTTTATAATACGTGAACGTTATTATGTACATAACCAAGTTTTAAGAAGAAAGATAGTAATTAATATTTGTAATGATTTAAAAAGTTTAGAGATGGAAAAAAATGTTTCTTCGTTAGGTCGAAAATTTTTCATACCATCCTTGATCGTATACGCGAGGAATAAGAAAATCGATAAATAAAGAAGAAATTTTCTTGAATAGATCATAAATCGACACTATAATAAACTTACTCTATAAAATATTGAATATGGCGCCGTATTATCCATACAAAAACAGTTTTTTTAGAATACTTCCAATTTAACATTGACGGTTTACAAATTATCTCGCACAATTAAAAAAAGTGATTAATTTCTTATAGGAAAAGGAAAGAACGAGACGCCAGGTTTATGACACAAGAGAGATTAATATTGAAACTGTACAAATCATGAGCGTAACATTAAAAAGTATATATAAGTGATAAAATATTGGAACAATGATAAAACAAATACTCGTCTAATGTTCATGGACCGTGAAGCCGGTACTGTTCGGTTATAATGGAAATCTATAATTTGGCGATTACGCTAGTTTAGGCAGTTTATTTATGAGTTTAGTCTATAATTATAAGTCATTAGAAAAGTAGTGAACGCAAAAACCGCTAAAACTAAAACACAAACTTATATATGGGATTATCTCTGAAATATTATCTACTAAACAAACGAAGAATCAGAATTGGTCGTATAAAAATATGTTTCTAGCTACTGGTGTTAACGCCACTGTTCCAGATTGTAATTAATTTGATAAATGATCAGAAAGCATAGCAGGCTATTGTGAATCGGTACCAACAAAACGAAAAGATATATTGAATTGACAAAATCAGTCGCAGGCGCAAGAAAACCGTTCTTGGCAGTTAAATAAACAGTCGTTCGCCTTCAAACAATTAGTAAGAATATTAAGAAGAAAAGTTGACAGTTGACAAATCTATAAAGCAATTGTAACTGGAAAATTAGATTTATTTGACCGTAGACTCTGAGATTACTAATTTATCAACGACGAAACGTCAAATATAGAAATAAAATCAAGATTATTTATTAATGGCCATAACCTAACCTCACTTCATATTATTTAAATGTTATAAATGCGCAAATATTAATTAATATTCACTCATACTATTTAATACACAATAGTAAGCAAAAAAATCCTTTCTTTGTCTCATTTTAATATCTCAACAAAAAAACAAATCACAAACAATGAAATTCATCAAAATAATGATTTATTTCAAGTACCAGGCTAGGTCCTTGGTGGCGTACGTTATCTCAAGCAAGTTCACAAAGCATATTGAAGACTTTAAGCATTCGAGATGTTCTGAGAAGAATGTGGAAAGACGGAGAGATTCTTCTAGAAGTGACAATAAAAAAACTTCAATATCTTGATCACATATCAGATCTTAAAGCTCATAATCTGGGGGAAAATTGTAGGAAAAAGATTATTTGGAAAGATATCTTGGCTTGGGAACCTGCGGAAACGGTTTAACGTCACATCTTCTGACTTATTTAGGTCCGCAGCTAAAATAGATTATGGAGATGGTATACGAAGAAGTAGAAGCTGTTTCACAGTCTTTACGAATTCAGTATTAAATAATAGAAATAATTTTTACTTAATATCGTTTAACGAAGGTTATTCTGCGTCATCTAAGATGACATTTCACAATGGGATAGTTATACATAAAACATTGTTTGTTGTTTGTGTTAAAAGTAAATTTTCTGTCGTGAAATTCGTTCTTCTCATCAACTTTTTCAACTATTTTCTACAGGATTTTCCTGATATTAAATTTTACGCATTGCATTGTATTAAATATAATACATACGCGAAACTTTTCTATACGAAAAAATTGATTTCAGTCCATATTTCTAGTTGATTGACTTTTTATGAGATTATTGTATGATGTAATTGAAAAATTTCTCTTTTTTTTTTCTGTTAAAATATGAATTCTCGTATAAACGCCTACCTTTGATGTTGCGTATTTCGATTTCGTTTGAATATCACATTTCAAAGGAATTTTTTGTTCGATTTATGACATAGGTTTTAATCCCTAAATTATCTGAAAACAAGTCAAATGATTATGGTATTAATGTTGATATGAAATTACAGTAGATATAATTAACGTGTCATAGCTTTGCAATGACTTATTCATAAAATGTCGCCGCCAATCATTGGAAGTGAGTTGTGAGGGTTCCTCCAAGCTCAACAGTTTGAAATCGCCGCTCTACAAGCCACTGCTTCAATTCAGGGTAAAAATGAAAATCACTTGATGTTAGGTCGGGACTGTACGAAAATATCCCACTGAAGGAGTCTTGTTTCACAACATGAATCTGCGTTAATTTTTGTACCAGGATGATAAAGTCGACAAGCAACACACCTTTTTGGTCCCAAAAAACTGCGGGTCTCGTTTGTAATTGTTGTTTCGATACAAAATCCATGCAGATCTTAGAACTTATTGATTCTTTGACCCTCTTCATCAAAAAATATAAGTTCGGCCGTTATTAAATATTTGACATCATTCATGAACAAAGCCTCGATTCATAAAGAGAATTTTCTATTTCCCTCAGCCTGCAAGAAACGAATAACACTCACAATTCATACTTGGCTGGAGAATCAATAGCGTCAGCCATGTTTATGTGACTGAAACTCAACGGGGAGTTATCATCAATCAAACAAAGTGGGTACGGGCTCTAGACGACTGCGAAGCTCTCGCACTACACACTCCGCCATTTTTGACATTCAGGCGTCAGTCGGCGTTGTGCTACGTGCCAAGTGTGATTCGTTTTTTACAGGCTGAAAGCAATAGTAAAATTTATCGGAGAATGAGTCATGTGTATGGGGAAAACTTCATGAGTGATGGCGCTGTGCATGAATGGTTCCAAAAGTTTGAAGATGGCCGTAATAATGTGCATGATGAAGGGGGCCAAGGACGCAAATCTGTCGTATCAGATGACAGAATTCATTGGCGGCAACTTTCTTTGAAGAGCGAGCTGCTCGCGATTCTATACGACGAAATCTGCAATCAGAAAAAGGAAAAAAAGTTCGACATCATTAAGTTCCATAGAACTAACAAACGTGATAAATTTATGCAATTAAAATACTCCTGAAGGGTTGCAATGGAAATTCCATCACATAGTCGCTGTAGAATTAGCTTGACGAGGTGGGGGAGCTGTTTGCTGGACTGCTTTTGTTATATCAACAAATGTATTTGCTAATATCTTTGTCAGTTGTTACAACAAATCTTTTAACAGATTTTCCGATATTTCAAATTCAGTTTTAATAAAATTTCAGTTGTTATTTCAAAATCAAGTTTTATTTCTATTCCATTAACGAGATTCTGGAATCCAAAAAAAAACATGACGTGCAAGGAACCGTTAGATAAAATACTATTTCAGATACACACTAAATTTTTTTGTTATTTATTGAAATAATATTTTGTGATAATGTTTCTGTTGGGACATTTTAATTGAAAATTAATCTCTTATTTATCGGAAACAAACCAGAGGCTGTACAAATATTGATTTGAATTATTTCGTTTCGGTGTTATTGACCGATTGTTTTTAATGTCTCGTCACACGCGATACGCTTATTTGTTTTGTCCCAAAAACAAGTCGTGAATATTTTCATACCAATTCCGTAATACAAGGAAACACATGCACAAAAAATTGTGTAAGTTTTTGTTATTGTATCTTATTAAATAAAAATTCAAAACAGTCTCTTCTCTTTTAAATTGTACGAGCAAATTTCCACGGCTATCCTAAAACCGCGCCATCATCTTTTCTACGAAATAAACTGTCTTCGCTTATTTTGACTGCAGTACGAAGATTGCTACTCAAGTTTCGAGATAAACTAATAAAAACAAATATTTATTCACGTCGAAAGTCATAGAAAATCATCGCACGATTTTTTGAGCAAAATGCGTGTTTTAAGGATCTGTAAATAGCACTCGCATGACAACACGTTCTGACTACATTCACCATTAAAAATGTCAAACTACATGATAGTAATGTCAAATTTGACATTTGATCAAAACCTCACTAGTTTCCATTCATTTCAACATCTTGAAGCTATTAGTTTTAGCATTATAATGAATTGTCTATGATATTATTGAGTTATTTTTTTGGCAAAGAAAAAATATCAAACGAAACTAAATCTTAAACAATGAAAATTAACATTAGAGAAAATAGGAGCTTAAATAATTTAGTGTTCCCTCTTTTAGTCCTAGTAGCAGCTTCCAATCGCGTTTTCATAGATCGAATGAGTTTGTTCGATCCGATTCCGTGGCTGGTGCAGGATTTCTAGTTCGAACTTTTCCCTCAAGTTCATCTCATAAATGCTCGATAGGATTTAAATCCGGGCTACGCTTTGGCCGATTCATAGCGGCAATTTTCTTTACCTACATACTCGACGTTCAGAATAAGTGCTCAATACTTTACAACGCGAAAAAATGCACAATTATTCGCCAATTGAAATCAAATCTATAACGTCTTTTCTCGGATTTAGCAATAATTTGAAGGCATATTGTATTTAATTATTTGTATATGTGTTTCTTGGTTTTCAACAAGCTTTAATCTACAAATTGTTAACAGTTGTTTGACAATAAAGGTTTTCTCTCTCAAGAAAGTAAGACCATTACATTTTGTCCTTAAAAAAAATATGATCTTGACCCTAACCTTCGTACTTGTACATTTGAAACAATGCTGTCTGTATAACGTGTATTTATTATTAACCTTGAATTATTAGATAAATTTAAGTACCAATAAAATTGTACATAGATAATTGTAAATAATTCTGTTATTGTCAAAATTGAATTAATTATGAATTAGTTACACAATTTATTCAAAAATATTTATTCATTCATTTCGATACGTCCAACGTCAAACCAAAGAAAACTTCGTTATCACTGTCAGTCTCTATGTCATACCTTCCATATGCTGTTCGAGACTTGCCACCTTGCTAAAATGTGAGAATATGTAATGTAAATTAGTAAGGTAATTTTATATTTTCGTGGTCCCCATCAAACGCAGTTCACATATATTTTTTGTTAATCTACACAAAAAAAACGAATATTTTGAGAAAAAAAATTGAAAAATGTTTGTTTATTTATTTTTTATCTCTAATAGAGTCAATCTTAGTAAGATACCATTTTTTTAATGGTGAAAATTTTCAATTTTTCAAAGTTAACTTTTAATATTGACTTGATCACAATAAGTGATTTTAAGAATGTTTTTGTTCATATAAGTTTAATGATTACTTATTAAAAAAGGTACAAACAATTATATGTGAGAAAAGGTCAATTTTAAGAGAAATTGTTACAAAAACATGATGAATCAACATTTTTGTATAAATTTTTTTCTCAATTTGTTCGTTTTTTTGTGTAGATTATGAAAAAAAAATATAACAACTTTATTCGATTATTTGGAAAGAAGTTATTAACAATTATACGTTTAAAGCACTGAAACCAATATAAGTTTTCATTTTTTTTATTCCCATAATTTTTTTCCCAAATCCACCGTAAAAACGGAGATTTAAAAAACAATTCATCAAAATCAGTTGATTTTTTGATGTTCTAGAGCAAAAAAACTATATTGTATCTATTAAATGAAAATAATAAATGTAGTCGTTTAGATTGAAGTGTCTACTTTTAATTTCGAGTTTACGGCATGTTTTACAGCAATTTTAAAAGGGTGTTTGTTTTGACAAGTGAAAAATTTTAAGAATGTCCGAATATAAAATGCAGATGTGCTACTGATCTCAATTAGTCAAGGTTTCTATGGAATAAATTATTTTAGCAGCACTTGACTTTTTTGACGCCGCTTATAAATGCAAACGTATGCATGCATGAAATTAGAGAGAATGCATACCAACAGATTCTTATAAATATTTTGAAACTTGATAAGGGACTTTCATATAAACCGAACATGAGAAATTATAACCCTTTCTATGTTTTCTTTAAATATTCTAGCCGCCATCTAAAAACAGGGTATCAAAACAAAAATTTCTTATTAATCTAAATATCTTTCTATACTTTATTAGATCTTCACCTCAATAAACATCAAATTAACACAAATATAGAGCTAAAACGGGTAAATACTATACAGGGTGTCCCACGACGAGTTAAAACTATGTGTATATGGCAGAATACGTTTGAGTTTTCGGTTACGATCTTTTTAACTAAAATATTTTTAAATATGGCCGATTTCCGGTTCTACCGGAAGTCGAATGTAACTTTGTTATTTTAAATGGAACACCCTGTATATTAATACATTTTTTTAGACCACACCTGCATCTATAAAAATTTACAGAAAACATTTAATATCTGGATAATAGTAAGGTTCAGGTATAGGAAAGTATACATGAATTTGCCTCATTTTTTACCCCTGAATGCATTAAAATAGAAAAAACCATGGTTTTATTTCAAAAAAATGAAGAAATTTGATATTTATGAAGTTAAACTTTTAACACTTTTTATACGCACCCTGTATAAAATGAAAAATTTTTCAGCATAGATTTAAATAAGTCTAACCTTGATTAAACCAGCCGAACAGAAACCTGTTTCAGAACTTTAAGGGTATCCTCGTAAAAAAATAATTTATAAGGGTCTGCAATGGTCAAAATTTTTTACAAAAAAATTAATAACTCAAAAAGTATGCAATTTTCGAAAAAAGTTGTTAGACGAAAGTATACTAAAATTTTACGTATTTCAAAAATGTATTAATATATAGGGTGTTCTATTTAAAATAACAAAATTACGGTAGAACCTGAAGTCTGTCATCTTTGAAAATATTTTAGTTAAAAAGATCGTATACGAAAACCCAAAGGTAGAAAGTTTCATGATTTTACTATAAGTATTTTAGTTTTAACTCGTCGTGGGACACCCTGTATATGATTCATCGTTCAAAAAGCGGAAAAAATACCACCGTTTCTAGACGTTTTTATAGAAATAGTTAAAATGGGCGAACACATGAAGAGAAATCTTAGAGTAGACTTAAATACATAAAAAATAATTGAATTTATATTGTATTTGACCACAATATGAGTCCCAGACGATGAATACATAAGTTTAATTTTGTCATAATTCTACTACGAAAACGCTCGTTATCTAGTTGTAAAGACTTTGTTCCAATTTATATACCAGCTAGATTATGAGCGTTTTCGTAGTGGGCTGTGGCAAAATTAAACACCAAATTGTTATAAAGTTTTGTTGATAAATTATCTTGATTTTAAGTCTCTATAAATTGAAATTTCGTTGTCTGACTGTCTATTTAAGGTGATAAACAAATAGAGATTCTATATTCGAAAGTTCTGGACTTTAAACTACCACCATCGCAACAATAACGATTAGATACTATTTGAAAATCGTATAAATCGCAAAAATTGAGTATCGAACTTTAGATACAGTAATAGATATTCAAAGGTCGAACTAAAGATCCAGTAAAATTTAATTATTATGATAATGTAAGCCAACCATGAATTGTTACATGTCGAATTGATACGTCACGTTTTCCGTGTAGATGCCCACGATTAGTGCGCAAAATCCACGTAAATTCAAAACGATTTTCTTAACTACTGCTTCTAAATCATTTCTAAGACTAGTAAAAAATATGGAAATCTTATGTTCACGTATAAATTTCAGAACGAAACCGTTGCTAATGTTTTATAACGGAAAACAACGAATACCTTTCAATCAACCACATGAGGATATGCCAAAGTTGATCGATGCATCAACGATTTGCCCGTCTATCCGATTTAATGAGTGATGTAATTTTGGCATCAAGTCAGAAAATGAACATATGTCCGTTACGGCACGTGCGTGGGACACGAGGAATTTCATTAGGATCTGTTTTTCGAAATATAAATTAATTTATTATCGACATTGTTTTTCGTTTCAATTATTTTCAAAAAACATTTAATTCGTAATCAAAAGATGTGATTTTGTGTTTACCAAAATGATTCAAAAGTTTTTGTCTGGCATTAAGAAAAAATATAAAAGAATTTCGATTGTAAAATTGATATACCAGGGCGAGTTTCGAAGATAACAAAACTAGTTTACGCATTATTATTAATTCCGGCTGAAAAATTAGTTTTTTTTTATATATCCGAAAGTATTTCGACGATTTTGAGTAAAATTAAGCGCCGAGAAGATTTTTTTTAAAATCTACTCATACAATGTTAAAGGGAATAAGATTTTTAACAATTTTGATGATTTTTCTGAGAAAAATTGATATATCAGAGCAAGTTTCGAAGATAACAAAACTAGTTTACGCATTATTATTATTTCCGGCTGAAAAATTAGTTTTTTTTATATATCCGAAAGTATTTCGACGATTTTGAGTAAAATTAAGCGTCGAGAAGATTTTTTTTTAAAATCTACTTATACAATGTTAAAGGGAATAAGATTTTTAACAATTTTGATGATTTTTCTGAGAAAAATTAATATACCAGGGCGAGTTTCGAAGATAACAAAACTAGTTTACGCATTATTATTAATTCCGGCTGAAAAATTAGTTTTTTTTATATATCCGAAAGTATTTCGACGATTTTGAGTAAAATTAAGCGCCGAGAAGATTTTTTTTTAAAATCTACTTATACAATGTTAAAGGGAATAAGATTTTTAACAATTTTGATGATTTTTCTGAGAAAAATTGATATACCAGGGCGAGTTTCGAAGATAACAAAACTAGTTTACGCATTATTATTAATTCCGGCTGAAAAATTAGTTTTTTTTTATATATCCGAAAGTATTTCGACGATTTTGAGTAAAATTAAGCGCCGAGAAGATTTTTTTTAAAATCTACTTATACAATGTTAAAGGGAATAAGATTTTTAACAATTTTGATGATTTTTCTGAGAAAAATTGATATACCAGGGCGAGTTTCGAAGATAACAAAACTAGTTTACGCATTATTATTAATTCCGGCTGAAAAATTAGTTTTTTTTATATATCCGAAAGTATTTCGACGATTTTGAGTAAAATTAAGCGCCGAGAAGATTTTTTTTTTAAATCTACTTATACAATGTTAAAGGGAATAAGATTTTTAACAATTTTGATGATTTTTCTGAGAAAAATTGATATACCAGGGCGAGTTTCGAAGATAACAAAACTAGTTTACGCATTATTATTAATTCCGCCAGAAAAATTAGTTTTTTTTATATATCCGAAAGTATTTCGACGATTTTGAGTAAAATTAAGCGCCGAGAAGATTTTTTTTTAAAATCTACTTATACAATGTTAAAGGGAATAAGATTTTTAACAATTTTGATGATTTTTCTGAGAAAAATTGATATACCAGGGCGAGTTTCGAAGATAACAAAACTAGTTTACGCATTATTATTAATTCCGGCTGAAAAATTAGTTTTTTTTATATATCCGAAAGTATTTCGACGATTTTGAGTAAAATTAAGCGCCGAGAAGATTTTTTTTAAAATCTACTTATACAATGTTAAAGGGAATAAGATTTTTAACAATTTTGATGATTTTTCTGAGAAAAATTGATATACCAGGGCGAGTTTCGAAGATAACAAAACTAGTTTACGCATTATTATTAATTCCGGCTGAAAAATTAGTTTTTTTTATATATCCGAAAGTATTTCGACGATTTTGAGTAAAATTAAGCGCCGAGAAGATTTTTTTTTAAAATCTACTTATACAATGTTAAAGGGAATAAGATTTTTAACAATTTTGATGATTTTTCTGAGAAAAATTGATATACCAGGGCGAGTTGCGAAGATAACAAAACTAGTTTACGCATTATTATTAATTCCGGCTGAAAAATTAGTTTTTTTTTATATATCCGAAAGTATTTCGACGATTTTGAGTAAAATTAAGCGCCGAGAAGATTTTTTTTAAAATCTACTTATACAATGTTAAAGGGAATAAGATTTTTAACAATTTTGATGATTTTTCTGAGAAAAATTGATATACCAGGGCAAGTTTCGAAGATAACAAAACTAGTTTACGCATTATTATTATTTCCGGCTGAAAAATTAGTTTTTTTTATATATCCGAAAGTATTTCGACGATTTTGAGTAAAATTAAGCGCCGAGAAGATTTTTTTTAAAATCTACTTATACAATGTTAAAGGGAATAAGATTTTTAACAATTTTGATGATTTTTCAGAGAAAAATTGATATACCAGGGCGAGTTTCGAAGATAACAAAACTAGTTTACGCATTATTATTAATTCCGGCTGAAAAATTAGTTTTTTTTATATATCCGAAAGTATTTCGACGATTTTGAGTAAAATTAAGCGCCGAGAAGATTTTTTTTTAAAATCTACTTATACAATGTTAAAGGGAATAAGATTTTTAACAATTTTGATGATTTTTCTGAGAAAAATTGATATACCAGGGCAAGTTTCGAAGATAACAAAACTAGTTTACGCATTATTATTATTTCCGGCTGAAAAATTAGTTTTTTTTATATATCCGAAAGTATTTCGACGATTTTGAGTAAAATTAAGCGCCGAGAAGATTTTTTTTAAAATCTACTTATACAATGTTAAAAGGAATAAGATTTTTAACAATTTTGATGATTTTTCTGAGAAAAATTGATATACCAGGGCGAGTTTCGAAGATAACAAAACTAGTTTACGCATTATTATTAATTCCGGCTGAAAAATTAGTTTTTTTTATATATCCGAAAGTATTTCGACGATTTTGAGTAAAATTAAGCGCCGAGAAGATTTTTTTTTAAAATCTACTTATACAATGTTAAAGGGAATAAGATTTTTAACAATTTTGATGATTTTTCTGAGAAAAATTGATATACCAGGGCGAGTTTCGAAGATAACAAAACTAGTTTACGCATTATTATTAATTCCGGCTGAAAAATTAGTTTTTTTTTATATATCCGAAAGTATTTCGACGATTTTGAGTAAAATTAAGCGCCGAGAAGATTTTTTTTAAAATCTACTTATACAATGTTAAAGGGAATAAGATTTTTAACAATTTTGATGATTTTTCTGAGAAAAATTGATATACCAGGGCAAGTTTCGAAGATAACAAAACTAGTTTACGCATTATTATTATTTCCGGCTGAAAAATTAGTTTTTTTTATATATCCGAAAGTATTTCGACGATTTTGAGTAAAATTAAGCGCCGAGAAGATTTTTTTTAAAATCTACTTATACAATGTTAAAGGGAATAAGATTTTTAACAATTTTGATGATTTTTTTGAGAAAAACTTATATACCAGGGCATTATTATTGATTCAGGTAAAAAAATTAATTTTTTTTATATATACGAACGTATTTGAACGATTTTTAGTAAAATTAAGCACTGAGAAGACTTTTTTTTAAATCTACTTATAGAATGAAATTTATTAGAAAATTTAGAAAAATGATGGGGGATCGACATATATTCGATTAAAAGGGTGTATTCTGGTCTAGAAGCAGGAATTTTTTAAACTTACGTCAAAAAAATGAAAAACATTTCTACTTTTAATGATATACATTAACTTTTTGAGAATATAAAAAAATTGTAAAGAAAAAATCAAAATTTCAATAAAAAACGGTGCACCCTGGTAGAAAATATCAATCACAAAACGGCGTCGACATGAAATATCAAATTTTTTGTACTTTGAAATTGAAATTTTTTAAAATCCAAGGCAGACGCGATAAAGATATATATAAAAAATATTCCCACCAAATTTCGTTGGAATCGGTCTGGTAGAACTTAAGATATCATATCAACCATTTCAAAAAAAGTTAATTCGAGAAAAACGCCTTTAAAGTTTGAGAAACACTCACAAAATCCACTGTATCTTCGTAAAAAATACAAATTTTTAAAAAATTCGTTCGAGGACATATTCTTAAGGATCTAAGCTTTGAGAATATTAAAAAAGAATCGATTTTTCCGAATTTCTAGACCAGAATACCCCCATAAGTATATAGCTTCTGGATAGGTTCCATGTTCTTAATATTATTATTAAAAAATTAATTATTTGAAACGTTTACTCTTATTTTTTTAAACAAATTTACTCAAGTAGCATATCTCATAAAAACAGAATAAACGTTTAATTAAGGTATGTATTGCAATAAAATGCGTTTCCACGTAAAGTAGTTAACGTATTTGCAAGTTTTAATTTACGAAGATTTTTACGGAATTTAATCAAACATAATCTCAATGCCGCTTTGTTTAATTAACATCAATTCTTACTAATGTGAATCATGACTCGTAGTTAGAATTTGTTGTACAATTTGTTATTTCGACGATTTTATAAGATTTTTGATAATACTTCATTCGCTTCTTTATGATATACACAGTGGACCAAAGAAAATGCCATCCATTTATTGGATTCTAGGGAAATTTCGATTTTTTTCTATATTTTCATCTCTTATTAGTCATTTTCTTAAAAATACTTTGAAATTTTCAATTAATAGATATAAATAATTTAGAAAAATAAAAAAAAGTCTTTTATAGAATCTATTAAAGAAAGTTTGAAAAACCTAAAAAACTTTCATCGAAGACGCGGCTACGGAAGAAAAACAAAAAATAAGCGATGACATCGCTTAGAAATCCACCTG
Organism: Diorhabda carinulata; assembly: GCF_026250575.1. Classification (NCBI taxonomy): domain Eukaryota; kingdom Metazoa; phylum Arthropoda; class Insecta; order Coleoptera; family Chrysomelidae; genus Diorhabda; species Diorhabda carinulata. The sequence continues at coordinate 20,402,993 of NC_079461.1, forward strand.
CTTGGTGTTCAAGTCCAACAAGAGTTCAAAGAAATGCTAGGAGTTGCTGGACGGTCAGAATATGACTTGAGGCAGCTAGTCTGAAGTCAAAAAGACCCCAGGACGATTACGATTTGCCAGAGAACACGTTAATTGGATTGATAACCAATGGGGCTACGTTCTTTTCTCAGACGAAAGCAGATTTTTCTCGCGATAGAAGGGGATAAGTCTACATAAGACCAGGAGGAAGATTTCAGAGTTGTATAAGACAAAATGTGGTTTTATGAGAAGGTTCTTGGAAAAGATATGGGTGGGCGTTTCATTGGAAGCAAAAACCGAGTTGGTTTCTATTGAAACTGGCGTTGGAGCGGGATTAACTACATCCTAATGTAGGACAATCCCCGTTTACATCTAGCAGGTTCCGTTCGGCAGTAATTACAGTAGAGAGATGCTAGAATCAGGTGGAAGCTGTAGATTTTTTGCTCACGAGTGTATTCAAACTTTATTTATGCTCACAAAAACTGAAAAATCGTTCGAATAATAAAGAGGTGCAAAAGAGAACGTTTACTACTTCTTATATGATGTTTTTGTCTTCAATTTTTAAGATTTTCTTACCTGATACTACGGGAATGAAATTCAACTTACCTGAAACAACGAATAAATTATATTAGTGCTTAAAATAGTACAAAGTTATTTAAAATAAAACTGTTACTTTTTAGTTTGTGAGTGGAAAAGTTTGCAAAACTGTTACGTTCGGTCTCTGAAGATGATCACTTGACTATCGAAAGGCGAGTCAAACAGTGTAATTGTGAGTGTTCAAGATCAACTGAGTATAAAACTCCAAATGTATATTATAAAAATTCAAATATGATCGAGACAAACGCATTTATTTATTTTCTAAAATATTTACAAGAATTTACAGTTTTTCTAGTTGAATATTTTGCCGCCTCTCTGTAAGCTTTTCAATGCTGGGGTCAAAACATTTGTTTTCAACTCGTACGTGGGCATAAACTCCTCAATTTGTTGTTGATGTTGCATTTTCGACCTGTGAGGGCTTTTTTCAGCGGTCCAAACATTTTGTAATCGCGGGGTGGTAAGTCCGGACTGTAGGGGGATGTTCTAATATCTCCCACTGCAGTTCTGATATTGTATCTAGTGTGAAACGCGTTATCCTGGGAGAAGAATCTATGAATTGACTCTAACAGGTCAAATGGAACCCAAGAATAAAGAAAAGGATCCACCCAGAAGCTAACCAGAAGCTTTACCAACAAATCCTAAATCGCGGATTCATAGAAGAGATTTTTCAATTTTTTCGTTTCTGTTTTCTCAAAAACTTCCTTTTAATGCTTTTCTCTGATGTATAGACTTTGGAATTTGATTCTATTAGGTCTAATGGTACTCAGAGAGCTAAATTCCCCCAAAAATCTCCAATTACTGATTCATAATTGTGGATTTTCACTTTTTTTGTTTCGGACTACTCAAACTTCGTTGCTATGCTTTTCTCTGATGTATAGACTTTGGAATTTGACTCTATTAGGTCTAATGGTACCCAGAGAGCTAAATTCCCCAAAAAATCTCAAATTACTGATTTATAATTGAGGATTTTCACTTTTTTTATTTCGGATTACTCAAAAACTTCGTTTCTATACTTTTCTGTGATGTACAGTCTTTGGAAATTTACTCCATCAGATTAAATGGTACCCAAGGGAGCTAAATTCCCCAAAAATCTAAAATTACAGATTCATAATTGATAATTTTCACTTTTTTTGTTTCGGAGTACTCAAAACTTCGTTGCTATGATTTTCTCTGATGTATAGACTTTGGAAATTGACTCTATCAGATTAAATGATACACAAGGGAGCTAAATTCCCCAAAAATCTTAAATTACAGATTCATAATTGATAATTTTCAATTTTTTTGTTTCGGAGTACTCAAAGACTTCGTTTCTATGCGTTTCTGTGATGTACAGACTTTGGAAATTCACTCTATCATATCAAATGGAACCCAAGGGAGCTAAATTTTATGGCTTTTCGTGAACAACTTTAAAAACTTTTCTTTTATATTGAATTTACAAGCATCGGGTGCTTGTATAACCAACATGAAATGTATTGATCGAGTTCAATACTTCTCCAAGCGTCAGTAACGAAGCAGACCGATAATTCTTGATATAGGGAATTAATTTCTTGAGCAATTATTAATTCTGTTTGTAATATGATCAGAATAATAAAAAATTTTAATGTGAAAGGCGTCATTAATTTGAAAAAAATAATATAAAGTAACGCTCCTAAACTTTTGATAACTTCACCAACAAATTCTCCTCACTCCATAATTTATCTCTTTTCACGGGAATTCGACATCTTCTCCGTGTATTTGTTTCACTCCAGATACTTCTTAACAAGAAAAGGACCCTTGAAATAGGTCTCGATACTTCGCCTCACGCGAGCTGCATCCCTAATTTCAAGACAACTCAGGAATTGATTCGGACACAGATTTATTTGTTGAGTCAGTCCCGTCTGTTTTGCTTAAATGGAAACTGAAAACAGACCGGGAAATTGATGAATTTATAACAATAAATAAGAAGAAATTATATTAATTTATTAGGTTTCAATACCGTGTTCATTATCAGCGAATTCAATCTAGACAATTCCAAAATTAACCACACTCCCTAAAATCTACCCGCTCTAAGTTCAGAATAAGTTAAGGGCTCAATACTTTACAATGCGAAGAGATGCACAATCACTTGCCAATTGGAATCATATTTTCCCGCATTCCGCAATAATATTCACTATAATTTTGTTACTCATTGTGATCTTCTTCTGTATATTGAAATTTTATTTCATTTGTATCTTTATTTAGTTTGTTTTATAGTTTTTACAAGATTTTGTCTACAAATTTAACAATTTTTGATGCACAGATGAGATGCATGCGGGGAAATCAAGATACTGTGGTGATGTGTCAACATCAGTCTGTTGACTAAATCGAGAATTTCGAAAAGTTAGTTGTCTTGTTCTATAATCAAGTATATGAACTGAACCAAACCTGACGAGATTGTCTAGGTCGGATCTAAAGACATGACATTGGATTGGTAAATCACCAGAATCGATAAATTAAATCATGTGTCATTAATAGAAGCAAAAACTTCCAAGGGAATATGAGTAAGATTGCATCAAGCAGTATTCTATCTGGAAATTGACATGACGGTTGAATTTGTATTCTTCATATCAATAAAGGACCTGAACTTGAAGATGAAGATCTGTTCCTTTGCGAATGACTTTTGAGGATTGTTTCCTTGATTCTCTATTGATTTTTATGGGAGAATGTTCAGTAACTATAACAACAGACAGATATTCGATTCAGCGTCATTGAAGAATTAAACTTGTGGATTGTAAATTTTTCGTTTCAGTTGTATGTGTATACAATTGATTTTACAAAGCTGGGTGTTTCGTTTGTCATAATTAGTCAATATATGATAATAAATAAGGGCGTGGGAACTAAAAAAGCTTACGGACTGTTTGTTTTAATTTAATTATTTGCATTTTACTCAATGGAACTATGTTTATAATTTTGACAACTGCCAACATCCTCAGTCAACGCATAGTTTACTTGCTGAGCTAAAAATTACGATTTTTGTGTTCACGCCCTTAAAACTCTATTAGACTCGCTTCAAAAGGTGTTTTGAAGTTTGCAGTTCCCAAAAATCAAGTCTAGTAAGCATCCCTGTACATCTGTACGTATCTCCGTGTATAAATTCAACTTTTCTCGGTTTTTATTTTTATAAGTAAGTTATCGAAAAATTTTGACCAATTTTATTTGCTCGACTCTCCCTTGCCATTAAATCACGAAACGTGGATTTTGACTTTGAGGTGATTTTTTTGTAAATAAATAATTCAATTCGCTTGATATTTGTATGCGTATTTATCGTATATTTGTTAATTAGATTTTTTGGCTATACTGAAAACCGGTTTTGTAGACACTACTAATGTAACTCTCGTTGAATCAATAATCGCATATGACGCGAGCGAAAAGGCGCAAATATTGTATGTAAAACGCGTGTTCACTGACTGCTATTCAAGTTCAAGGTCAACTGTTACATCTCTCGTGTGTATAGGAGTTCCTATTCTCGTCGCACTCTAACATTGATTACCTATGTCTTCCTTTTATTTTTCATATGTACCCTTCGACGGTTATTATAAGAACTCAAAGGTCACGTGCAATTTGAACAGTGCTTGACGCTCGAGAGGAGAAACTGTTGGGAAATAGCTTTCGAGCCGAGATGTTTTTTTTAATTCCTTATATTTTTATTTAGTTAGTTATCATCGTTTCCCGGCGAGATATCATCAAGACGAATCATGAAATACGTCGTTAAATAAATAAGGTGAAAATTGGATTGTTTAATTTATAGCGACATTTTCATTTCATTTTCTCGAAAATATCTGTATAAATATGATTTGACCATCGTTAGCTTGGTACTGATATACGCCAATCGATTAGAGGTATTGAAAGATTAATATATTTGAATAAAAACCTTTTTGTGTTTTGTTTGGCAGAAAAAAACGAGGCTAGTTGGTTAAGTTAGGTTAGATTAGGTTAAAATAGGTTAGGTTAGAATAAGATTAAGTTAAATTAGCTTAGGTTATGTTAGGTTAGTTGGTGTGTTTCCATTGACTTGGAATCACTAAAAATTCGTGGAATATCTGCAGTTCAGAATTTTCATCAGCTCTAGTTTCAGGTATGATACAGAATTAATTTTGATGCTCTCCTCTGATGTGTAGACTTTGTGAATTGACTCTAACAGGTCAAATGGTACCCAGAGAGTTAAATTCCCCAAAAAATCTCATTTTTTTTGGTTCCCAGTACTCAAAAATTTGTTTCAATGCTTTTCTCTGATGTGTAGACCTTGGAAATTGACTCTATCAGATCTAATGGTACCCAAGGGAGCTAAACTCCCCAAAAATCTCAAATTTTAGATTCATAATATTTAAATTACAGATTCATGATCGAGGTTTTTTCCTTTTTTGTTTCGGAGTACTCAAAAACTTTATTACAATGCTTTTCTGATATGTAAACTTCGGAAAATGAAGTATCTGAGACAAACCATAGTTAGTATGACAAAAAAACCTGATAGCGAAGTACTGATGCTTTAACTAGCATCTTGAAAGTGCAATTTTGAAAATTGTGAACAATTTTCACTTTCACTGAGATTGTTGCGAGAAACTGATGGTGAGATGGACTGTTGCACTAAAACTTTGTGTCATAACTAGACATGTCACTACAGTTCCATTAGAGCAACGTAGAACGATCAATTCCGAGGTACACCAGCATTTTTTTTGCTAGAAGTTTTCGAAAAAATTAGGCAAACCAACTGCAGAAGACGAATCATTCTCCACCACGACAATGCGTGCTCTCATACATCAGTTCAAACAAAAACGTTTTTGAACAGTCAAAACATCGAATTGATGAGTCATCCGCCGTGCAATCCTTGTTTGGAACCCAATGATTTCTTCAAATTTTCGCAGATTCAAAATAAATTGTGTTTTTCTACACCCGAAGAAGCGGTTGATGTCTTCAAATCGGATGTTTTGTAGGTACCTTAATCGAAATGGAAAAAACGCGTGTATTGATCTTAATTTTGAATATTTTGATAAACAATAAAACCATTTCCAATTATAAATATTTGCTAGTTACACAATTAGCAGTGACCCCAATACCTATCAATTTAACCGAATTGGCTTTGTTTCAACTAACTGCAATCAAACCTCGTTTTCAACAAGGTTTTTAAAAATATATTTGGCCTGCAGACGTGCAGTATGACTCATTGTTATGACATTATTTATTTACAATGTTTATCTCATCTCATCATCACCATTATTATTATTACTAACTTTTTTGTAATCAACCTCCAAAGTGATCCCGTAAAACTGTTAGTCACGATTTTATATAAATAAATATAAAGGTGAGAAATTTAATTAGTTGTGTCAAACGGAAGCTTTTTCCATACTTTTTATATCACACGATATAGTGAGATTAAATCTGCTAGAAAGTCATGTACAGATGGATCAGTTCTGTTTCATGGCTCGAAATGAACTGACACAGACAAAGCTATTGATACCATACACAATCCGATCCTGTTAGGAGGGAGGAAGAGCCCATGAAACGTAACAAACAATTTGAATATATTTGTTGTTAAGATAAAGTTCATGGTCTTCAGCTGACAAATGAATGGACAAGTCCCAACTCGAGCCTCACGTTCCTGATTGATACAGTGGAGAAATCATAACAGAGTAGTACCTAAATCAGCAAAGTTAGAGGTGGTACTGTGGTGCAGATAGATGAGGCTTCATATAGCAGACGCAAGATTTTTAAAGTCCAAAATGTTGGGGATTATCGAGGATGGTTCAGAAGATTTCATATCAGAAGTTTGTGCCGAGAATCGCCGAGATAGGGAGACCGGAGGAACGTACAAAAATATACACAGATGGGTGGCGTGCTTCCATGAGACGTTGTAACATGATCCAAAGTTCGTATATCAGGAGTTTAGGTTGGGTTAGGCTCGTTCCACGGAAGTTTTACCGGATGCTACAACAGCGAGCAATTGGAACCGGATAAGAAAATTAAGATACAAGATTGAATCGGTTTGTGTAAAGTTCCAGATGTTTTGTAACTGATAGACTAAACTTGAAAGGGAGACTTATAATGATTAAATGTTATATTTGGTCGTACGGAGCTGAAATTTGGAAACTGGAAGCTGATACAATCAACCGTATAAAAGCATTTGTAATGTGGTTATACAGACGAATACCACGAGTGGTTACGCAAGGAAATAAGCAGTCTAAAACAGGGAAAATACAGTTCGTCAACTTTTGACAACAGTTAAATTCATATCTCGGTCATATTCTAAGAGGAAATTGTTCAAAAGCAATTCCTGTATTAAGAATATCCAGGAATGGATAGGTAGACATAAAATCGGACAATTGTTTAGAGAGCTGGAAGGGATCAGCTTCCCATTGGAATTGCTAACGTCAGGGAGACACAATAAGAAGAAGAGATATGATATTGAACAAGTATGGAAACTCGGGTGGAAATAGAAGCTGATTAGAAACATTTATACAAACGATTTAAAATAATCAGACAACGATTAAGACACGCGTCCATGTTTCGTATAAACATATCTTAACGTTTTCTTCTCTCCGGGTCATAATCGTAAATATGCGATAAAAAGTAATTACTTGGGTACAATAATAAATGTTTATTTCTGTGTAAATATTTTGTAACAAATCAAACAAGTTTTATGATAATATAAATTTTAAACTACCTTGGCAACTGACAAATCAAACAAAACAATCGTGTCAGAACTTTGTTTCTTCTATTAAATAACTTAACTGGGTTAACTATGTGCTATTGATGCAGTTCTGGTGTCTGTTTAAAAAAAAAAATTCAAAACGAGTTATGGAATATGAAGCTTCGGTTTCGTATTAGATTAATTCTGCAATTAGCTTACAACCCCAATTTTGTAATCAATTATTTTGTATATATTTCTTTTATTAAATAAACGGATTGTCTAAAAAAAATTACAAAAGTCTCTAATTCTACGAACTGCTTTAACTATTTTAACCGGTAACTTTCCTCAAAAGAGGCGTCTTGAGGTAAAGAAACGGAAAAAAGTCGTTGGAGATCAGATCTGGTGGATACGGAGAGTTGTTAACCAATTCATGACTTCTAGCTATGGAAATCACCGACGTGTAGTAAGGTGCGTTGTCCTGATGGAAAAGCTCTTACTTTTCCTAATAAGGCGGATGCTTTTTTACTATTTTTCATTTATCTTATCAAGTGGTAATGCGTAATATTCCCCTGCTATCATTTTACCTTTTTTGTAGTCGATGAACACCATGATTATTCCAAAGAACTTTGTAGTTGTGGATTGAAGTTTTATATTCTTAAACTACACCTGGAAAAAGTTCGTTCGAATGTGCTTTTGGTCCAAAACGAATAAACTTTTCTTTTATCTCCCTAACCCGAATCCTGTTTCGACGATATTGCTGGTTGTAGCAGTTTTTGGTCATCCCGAACGCTCATCGTCAGTCAACCTAATATGATGCTCATCATCATTATCAAACAACCAGTCGCATCCTCTGCTGTACATATGCTTTCCTTAATCTCCTATCATTTTGTACGATCCCTAGCACTTGTCATCCAACTGGAAACCATCTTCTAAATATCATTAAACCAGCATGTTGGTGGACGTCTCCTCTCGGTTTCCAGTCAATAATTTTTTTTGGTTCATTCCTTTGTCTGTTCTTCTGACCACATGGCCCGTCCAGTTCCATTTGAAGATTAGAAGAGAACGTTTCCTTGTTTGAATACATTTGATACGATCATTTTTGGACTTTACAATTCGATAGATGACTTCTGCGTCAATTTTGTGTTAAATGCTTTTTATTTTGAGAATATACGGTTGTGAAATTATCTATTAATGGCTCAATTCCGCAGCAGAACTATTTTGGAAGAAACCTTCCGGAAATTTTCTAATAAAGATAAAGATGCGTCAAGAAGGAATTGAAAGGTTTAGAACTGGTATGTTTTTGAACGAAATTATCGACAAATATGTACATTATGGTAATAGCTCGTTGAAAACTTGTTTTAAATAACTTTTTTGGCCGGTATCCAATGCCAACATCAATTGTTTTTATTTCAAACAATATATATGACCGTTTTTCGTTCTATAATCGAAATTTTTACTGTTATAAAATTGATTGCTTCGCGTAGGTTTTTAAGTTGGAATTTTATGATTTTCCGTAGGTTTGGAATTTTTTTTTGGGAGTGACCTTTTTAGATACTGTTGTACGAGTATGGCAATTCGGCATTATTTATTTTAGTGATTTAAGAATGTTTCTTTGTCGTTACTCATTGTAAGCAACATCATTTTTATATGTTTGTTTATTATATTAGACTAATTTATGGTCTATCCTTTCTCAGTTAATTTTACTTGGCAGGCAGTGTTAATTTATTATATCGCCACTACATGTTTAACAATTTATTTAAACATTTATATATAAATATACAGAGAGATAAAGAAAATTCAAAGAATATCTCCAAGTAAATTTAACTTTGATGAAACTTAGCTACAGCTACAGCCCCAGACACAATGATAATGTCGAAATTATAGACTCTACCTGGGAAACGAGCTCTCATGGAAGCAAAAACCGTTTTTCGACAGGCTGACAAGTCAAAAACAAAACACGAACTTCCCATTTGAATATAAATTTCGAACAGTTTCAACACTGTTGTTTCCTCAAGTGACTGTGTGTTAACCCACGAACAGAAATTGCAAGTACTAGCTAATTTGTTCATTATTCTTTAACTGTGAATTGTTTTTTGGTGTTTATGATGGTAGTTTAGTCCCCAATTAGCCCGGTGAGAAGTAAAAACGTTTTATGATTTGTACTTTTTGGACAAAGACATCTATTCGTGAAGTTGGTTCTCCCAAAATCCGTAGTCTATTTATTTTGATGTCGAATTCAAGAAAAATCATTTAATTAAGTTGATACATTTAAGAGGCAAAAGGCAAATCCTCTAGCTTTGCCACTGTAATTCAAATATTTCTCATTACTAATAATTTAGCTAATTAATTTCATTTGGAATTTGTTAGACTACAATATGTTTTATGTACTTATGTAATAAGTACATAATCATGGCGTGTTTTTGAAATCGATTAATAAAAAGGGAAAATATGAATTGGCTTTTTGATATTTTCTTTTTTACGTGACGTCAAAGCAAGCAGACTAAACATTACGAATAAACAAAACTGCAATTTTCGTCGCATTTAGCGATTAAGTGAATATTGCACTTAAAAACAATGTCAGTCCCAAAATAATTGGTTATTTATGTGTTTACAGAATAAATTAGTCATTTTACTGAATAAACATTTTTCCTGGTCATACTTTTCACACTAATAAACTGTAAAGTTGATTTAAAACAAATTTTAGTACTGGAATATCCTTTATAATAATGTAAAAAGTTATTAACAATATAAAAAAACAAGTACTTCGAATGAAAATACAAAAATATGAATTGAAATAAAAAACGCAGTCAGTAGGATTCGAACCTACGCTCCCAGAGGGAATCTGATTTCTAGTCAGACGCCTTAACCGCTCGGCCATGACTGCTTACAAAAAAAACATTTATGAATACATTATCAAGCTAATGAAACAATTGTTTTTATTAATAAAATTCTAGACACATGTTTCATTTACAACTAGCTAGGTTTGGTTTAATTTATTAGCTCAACAATTAGATCAACTTGTAATTCAATAGCAGATCAAATGAAAAAATGAAGAAAACATTACCACGCGCCTCAAAAGTTTTATAAAATCAACTCTCAATACGTCAGTATATATATGTATATACCAAGTCAAGGAAAACTTGTTAGATTGGCGTGGATTCGAGTAACTCTTCATCGCTGATGTTTTCTTTTTTATAATAATTCATTGTTATTCATTAATTTAGACAACACTTCGGATAAAACAAATAATTTATGAAAATTAAAAATTTAAGGTTATGCAAAATCATCGAAGTGAAACTGTCAACTGTCAACATCGAAGTGGTAGAGTCACGTTTAAGGAAGTTAAAGTTGTCTACTCCAGAGCGTCCCGAAAGTGTTTTGCAGTACGGAAATGTCACTTTCACTACATGGAACACTCAAAATGCAATTTTCGGTATGTAAATGAATAAAGAACGAACAACTTTCAGATGGCGTCGTCTATAAAATATATTCACTACACTTATTGTCAGATATAAAATAAACAAAAAATTTGGTAGGAAGACGCCACTGGAATTGATACTACAATACATGTAATTTTTATTTGTAAAATTGTCTAATATATAAGCTTGAACGAACGATTTATTGCACACGTGCATTTTTTTTAATCAACGGTTTTGGAGATACCTTCGAGATTTATAGGGAGATATCGATATATATTTTGTTTATTTTTACAGCCAGATTACGTCCAGCGATAAGGTAACATTATACAATCGCGAGGCTACGAGGTGATGTCTAAAATAAATCAATAAACATTCGATTCTTCACAATAAATATTTTTAGTCGCTATCTTTTAGAAGGTGATTGGTTGAGTTTTGTTAAACGAAAGAATCGGCGTCAAAGTTAAAAATATCAAATGCAAGATTTAATAAAAAATTTTCAATAATATCAAGATAATTGAATAATTTAATTTTTATATGGAATAAATGTTTTAATTTGCATTTTTTTCATTCTATAATCGTATTAACTTGATTTTACAAATTTCGTAATTACTTCGTAATTGTTGTGAAGAGTTATTTTGACTTTCTAACCTCTCTGCAAACAAAGAAGGTTTTTTTGTCCTGCCAGGTGTTAGAGCTAGTCCTTTGACATACCTAAGTTTTTTGCTGAAAAGAGCAGAAGTTTCTACATTTGTAGTCCTCTGGCATTGTCTTTAAGGTGGTAAATGCAAATCTCGAGGCGTCAGTGAGGTGCTAGTACAAAATAAAATGTAGTTTCTCTTTGTTTTGCAAAGCTACTTGCTTCTTCATTGTCTGGTACACTCTACTGGTAGTGAGAAGCAGAAGGCCATCGAAAAGGATCTAATTTGGAATATGAATTCTATACAACATAGATCCAGTTACTGCAGATAAGCCAAAACCTTCGTAAGTGGGACAAAAACTTCAGACTTTCGACTGAAATACTACAGTTCAGTAGATAATACATCCTCAACAAACTCCTATGAACTCGTAAAGGAAAATATGAGTTTGATCTGGTCTACATGGTTTAGTGGATTCCAATGGCATCTCCCAGGACCGATAAAACTTATTTGTGGTGTTTCCTCCATGTATTTTTGTTTATGGTTGCTACCAGCTTCTTCTGAATTCTTATTCTTTCTAAATCTTCTCTATATGCTTGTATCCTTTTTCCCCGTGGATATCCTCTTTCTATTTTCGCTTCTTCTCCCCTCAATTTCCAACTATCTACGTCTATTTTGGTTTTAAGGCCGATCCAACTGAACCTTTTTGCTGTAACCACATAACCCACCTCATCTTGACCATACAATACTTTTATCTTCACTCTTCTTGCGATCCTTCGAAAATCCACTTTGGTATTTTCACTTCCATGTGTTTATTTTGTTTTCTTCTTTTTTATTATTCAACATTCACTGCTATATAGCATCGTTAGCTACGAAACTGTCTTGTGAATGAATATATGAATACGGTTTTCTTAAATCTATCAACCATTGAAGAACATAGTTTCAAAATGAAAATTATAATTGAGTCGTTCCGTTCCATCAAAATCTACTGCATTTTATTATCATATAATGGCAGATGCTTCATTTTGTCGCTGAAAATATATGAAGGCCTCCCATGTTGTTTTGAAAAAGTGAAGGTTTGGCATTCAAAAGACTTGTTCTTAAAATCTGATGTGAAGGTACACAAAAAATGTTAAATAATGCAACAGCAAAAAAAAACAATCTTATGTCATTATTAAATATATATATATATAGAGAGAGAAAAATGGACGTGAAGTGACATGTCAATTTATTCGAGCACATACATTATATCACCCTAACCAGTTAAGGTAATCGAGTCTACTAAATTGATGCTACAGACATCTACAGGACGGTATTAAAACTTTATTTGTATGAAGAATAGAGAAAAATTATAAGGAACGAAAACAAACAAAATAAAATACGAGGATCGCTACTTAAGTTTAAGAAATAGACAAATAAAAACAAATAATTATAATTGGATACGGCTTCATTATTTTTAGAGTATGATTAGTACATTTGCATACGTTTGATGTACATTCAAAATATGTTATTTGAAAGCATAGACCGCTTCTATAGGTGTAGAAAACCATATGCTAAAGGAAGTGATAGATAAGACTCAAGAACCAAACATAGATACAGATATTTCCATTTATAGACTTACAACAAGCCTTTGACAAGTTAAGATTGAATAGGATTAGTAAACAAGGTGTAAGAAGACTGGGATTGAGACTTTCCTGAAAAGGGATCCGGAAAGCTTGTTTTCGATTTATTATTTTATCCTATACTTCAAATCAGGATATTCGCGTTATAATCCTCAATAGCAATCCGCCATATTCCTTGGTATCATTTTTATATCGAGAAATATCTTTATGATGATACTTGGTAAAAAAGTCTAATTGTAAATTTGAAAATTTAATAAAATAGAAGCGGGATTTGTAGAATATTGACAATTTAATTGGAATTACCGTTGAGAGCCCGGGGTTGGGCGTAAAGTATTAGTGATAAATCTGAAGATGCTGATCAAAGGGATCCGATACGGATCAACAAACGTTTTTATTCAATATTAAAGTTTCATACCAAACGAATCGGGTTACGAAACTCGATGCGCCTCTGGTGAATTTTCGACTACATCATTAGCGCAAGACTCATTACTTGGGTTGAGTTTAAAAAATGAAGAAAAAAACTTTAGCAACAACAACGACGTTGTTGTCATTTATATGCTTTCACGCCAACAAACGAATGACTTGTCAAAAAACGGTTCTTTTACCTTGTTCGAAAATATTGGACACGTTTTTCACCCGAGACTGAGAGTATGTATTATAGACCAGGAGAATCATCTTTTGTTTATACAATAATCGGAAATTGTGTCGTGGTGGTGGAATAATCTTCGTGGTTTTAAGTTTTTCTTCGTTTTTTATAACTTTTTACACTTTTCCTTTAGTATTTTCAATAATAAATTATGGATTCCATCTTTGACTGTGCTTTGAGTACTGGGCACTCACAGATTACGTCTATCAAAGCGAATACCTCGGCTAAGAAGACGGTATAGCCAAAGCATCCATCCTAGAGTCTTCTGTATACCACGTGCTTACGTTATTTGATATAGCGGGCTTAGAGTCATCAAATTACTGCTTTGGTCACTACGATCTGTATCCAGTTTTTCACATAGCCAGTTGGTCTAACCTGCAATTCTTTGATGCTATTCGCCTTGTGTATTGTCCTCATGGCTTCGAATTGTATGGTTAGATCTTAAGGTGGACTTGAGGTGAATATTGTCATTTTTAATTCTTTTCTACCATTAGTTAAACAATAATTATTCATTTATCTATTTCAGTTGTTTTATTATTTTTAAATTGTCCAGATTATCATGAAGATCTTTCACAATCCTTTTCTCTTTAATAATATTATCGTTTTTGCTGCTACAAAGTGACCAAAAGACATTTTATACGCTTTATAGAGATTTACCAATCCACCTATTTATCTATGTTTGGTATAATTTTTGTCTGAGTATTCTTAAATGAAAGGAAATGATTTACGTTTTTGTCTATTGTTATCTTTTATTCTATCTATTATTGTTTGTTTATTAAAGACTAAAATTTTTCAATAACTATCAATAACTCAACCTGTTCACTACCATTGAACCGTGGATTTTTCCATTATAAATATTTGAAATTAACGAAAAATATAAACAGAACAGGCGCAAAAAAAGATTTCTAATTGACTGGGCTATTTCGAAAAGCCATCATATGCATTCGCACATTGTTCTTGTCAATTGTGAATCACTAAAATGGTTTTTTCTTTTTATTTTTCAGTCGAAACGTTGTGCAAACGATTGGTTTTTTGTAGTAGCCCACAATAAGAACGCGATTTCGTTTATTGAACCAAATTTAAATTAAAACATTCAACATAATATAAAGGATGTAGCTTAAACTTTTGTCAAAGCTTGTTTTTACTTACAAAAACCTATTTTTTTGACCCAAAATATCTCGACAGATGGTGGTTAACACTCACTAGTTCTTTTTTGACTTTGTTTCTGTTTTTATCGACTTTTTCTGCTTGATTATTTTCATAAGTAAAATTTAAAATTAAGAACGATGGGAATCAAACATTATTTATTATTTTACTGATAAAATTGGTTATCAGACACAGGGCGTTAAATTCAAACCAAAATTTAATTATTAACCAGTAAAGTTTACAGTGTTATTGTGTTATAAAGGTTGTAACACAATTTCCAGTTCCACCTACATATGCACTGAATATTTTGACATCGGTTGAGTTCAAACAAATCATCTAATTCCCAACGCGATTACCAAATGACAGACAAATTACTTGATGATAGTTTCTACATGTTAATAATCAAACTTATTAACATTTTTCAAATAGTAAAGCAGGAATGCGTTGAAAGATTATGTAACTAAATTTTAATTAGATGTTTCTTATTTGTTTATAAAGTATGTGTAAAAAACCTATTAAGAAATTAGATTAGTTAATGGGTTATTTCTTTTTAAACGTTTAACAAAAAACTAGCTTCTTAAAGGCAAAAATTCAATACTGAATAGTTTAATTTCGTAGTTTTCTTTTTTGTAGGTAATTTTTACTTTATTACCCAATAACACAAAAAAAATTAACTTAGGTATCTTCTTTTCCATATTTCGATTCTCTCACTGCAGTGGAAACAAATTAAATGATGAAAGTTAATAGTCCGGTCAAATTAGACCAAAAAAATAAGAGTGAAGTTACATCAATTCACAATAAGCTGAAAATCGGTGAAAATACAACTTTTACAACTTTTTGAATCGTTATATCTCAGAAACGGTGGCTCGTAGGAAAAAAAGTATTTATACATTTTTTGTAGATAATTTTATGATCTACAATTTTTGTCTGAGGTATTTTTATGATAAAACTTACCGTTTTGCTGAAAATCACAAAGAACTAATTTTTTCGACTTTTGACCTTGAATAAAATTTTTTGCAAAAAGGGGAGAGATGAGGAACTTTCTGATTTTGTTTATAATTATATTTTGAACGATTACACCGATTTTCAGCTTATTGTGAATTGATGTAATTTCGAATGTCTAAATTGACCGGAGTATAAACGTTAAATAGTAAATGTTATATTTTCACCATTCGCCCCTACTAAAAGAATATAGCACGCAATAACATATGTACGGATACATGTTGACAGATTGCCGCTCATTTATACATTAATAAACTCATTATAATCACTATTGATAATTAGAATGATGAGTGATGATTTTCTAGTCAATCAAATCGAACAATAACTATCAATTACAAAAAAAAAATAGGTTATGGTGTACGTTCTAATAATAAACAAATAAAATTGATTTTATTAAATGGAAAGTTATTTTGTTGAGGTTATTTTTGAATGTTTGACCTAATTTAGGTCTTTAGCAAACTATAATTTGAAATTGGAAACTTTTATAGATGAATAGCATATGTTGGAGCAAATTCTTCTTCTTATCCGTTGTATATTAATAAGGCTAGTTTTATATCGTTCACTGCGTTTCTAAACAAATCAACAGATGACCCTCCAAATGGATGCCGTCTTCTCCTGATTCACTTGGACAATCAACTGCAAAATACTCCAGTTTCCATTTTTTTACTGTAAAGACTAGGTTGTGGTTCAAATCACTACACCATAGTAAAAAAAAACGAAAATATGTAACGTCTTACTAGTCTTAATTAAAGTTGTAGAGGAATATCTTTGTTGCTTTTCTTCATGTTGTTAAATTCAGCTTGAGCTCCTCCATTGTTCATTTGGAAAAATTAGGAATTCCATTTTTAGATTGCCGTGTAGAAATTGAAAAAATAGGATAATAATTCAAATATTATAACAAAAAATGTCGCAATCTATGAAAAAACCATTAAACCATTAAACATATAAGACGGGTATTCAAAAGTAACCGGAACAGCATTTCCATGGGTGAAGCTTTTGTAGTACTGAACAACGTGCCGCCGTGAAATTTTGTTTTGTACTCGGTAAAAAAGCTGCTGAAAATGTTTTAATGTTGAAAACTGCTTACAAAGATGATGCTATGGGGAAAACTCAAGTGTATGAGTTGTTTACTCGGTTTAAAAATGGCGACATGTCGATCGATGACAAACCTCGCTCTGGACGTCCATAAACTGCCCGAATCGATGAAAATGTTGAAAGAATTCGAGAGCTTCTGCGCACAGATCGTCGACAGACAATTGATCAACTGTCTGAAATCAGTGGTATATCTTCGAGCTCGGTTTAGCAAACAGGTGACTGGTTCTTCCACCATGACAACGCACCTTCACACTCAGCCATCACAGTTAGCCAGTTTTTGGTTAAAAATAGCTGCCCCACGCACCTTACTCGCCTGACCTGGCTCCGTGCGACTTTTCCTGGTTTCGACGCATGAAAAGGGGCATGAGAAGACGGCGATTTGAAAGCACGTTTCGAACAGTGGAAGCACCGCTGGGACAAATGCATTACTTGTGATGGGGAGTATTTTGAAGGGGATAAGATTGTTTTGTAAATATATAGCATTTAAAAAATAATTCGGGTTATTTTTGGGTACCCCCTTCGTACCTTCCGGCAGGTGCTTAGGCTTTTGTAACAACAACCAGGTGCTAACCGTATTCCGGACGTCGTATTAGTCCTTTCTAGGTGGAAAAAATGCTTAGCATATCTTGAGACAGATTTTTCAAAAAAATACCAATTGGCGCTAGACACAGACTTTATCGTAATGTTAACTGTTCATTGCCCGACTGCGATTTGGTTTTATCCTTTTGTTTTAGTGAATGAATAGTAGGTGTATTTCCATTTCCCAATAATAACGAAAACATCTATCCGCCGTCCAACGATTAAAACTTGCAAGTACTGGCTGTATTGTTTATTATTCTTTGACTATGATTTATTTCTCGGTGTTTATGATTGTAGTTTAGTCCCAGTGAGACGCCAAATTGTACTTTTTGGACTAAAACATCTGTTTTTGAAGTGATCCACGACTCACAGTCCCAGAGATAACAGTTGAGATAAAAGAATCTGCCTTCGAGTACTTCTACAGTGGAAGTGGAAGGAAATTAGGAGACTGGGCTGTTAGGAAGGGTGGCAGTGAACTAAAAACTATAATAATTGGACGCACGATGAATGGGAGACAGTTTTAGAGAAATAGCGACTGAAGATTTGGTAAAAATTGAAGGGATTTTGACGACAAAAAACTATAAGAAACGGAGAACATTCTGGTCAGCTCTCGATGGACAGAAAACTCATCGTCCAGCTCAATAACGATCCCAAAAATTCCTCGAAGTAATGCCAAAAGTGTGAAAGAATTGGGAAGGAAGAATGTACTGAAAGTAAAGACAAATTTTTTATAAAAATGTACTGCAAGTGTATTGTACTATTCATAGATATGAAACTAGTGGTTACGAAATGTTTAAATTGATTTATATTTATTAAAATTTTGGCACTTTAATTAATTGTTTTTTTGAAACATATTTTGTCTATATTTGACCTTCACGAAGTTATTTTGGCTCGGTCTAAATTCAAAAACTACGTTTATAAAATTGTTATTTTTAGTTCTGAATCTTTCGGCCGGTTGTTGTGTGTATGTGCGTCGTGGCTGAACTCAATGTGCCAACTTAAATAAACAAAACCTTCAAAAATAACCACACAACTGACCTAGAGGACGCGACCGTTCTATCGCTGCGGAATTTCATGAATGAATGGCTTTGATTGCCTTTACGAACTACAGTTTTGTTTAGATTTTGGCAAATAAAGTGGTCGAAACATAAGTTATATTTAGAAAATTATATAATTATGCTGTATAAGTTTTTTAACGTATTTTCGTTATTACAATAATAAAAATTTAATAATTGAGATACCTGTGGATGGATCTAGAACAGTTGTTTTTGTTGTTGATTGCTCTAGTGCAGTTTTCATCAAATACTGAATTGTTGTGAGCGAAGCCTTGAAGGATTAAGAAATATAAGCTTCCATGCCTTCCAAAATCTGGTTTGCAGACACTGAAGAGTCATTGAAAATGAAGCAAACATCATTCCAAGTAAACATAAACAGGAAATCCTTCAAATTCTTCCATTTCGCCTATTTATAATGCCAAACTTTATGTGGTCTAAATGTAACCTGAGTTCGCATTTCTAATTAGCACGTTGCTGTAATTAATTTGTGATTGGATGGTCGGAGTTCAGGATCTATTGTTAGAAACAGTTCTAAGCGGCTAAAGAAGCTACCATTACGATCGGGAACCTTACAGAAAATTGCTGAATGAAGAGGCAATAAATCTGGATCATAGTCTGTCAATCTTTTGATGTAATTTATTTTCTCTAAGCAGATTCATGTCTTAAACAATAGGTTCAATGCGACGGCTGTTTTCAATCAAATTTTCTTAGAGATTCTTGCTGAAAAATTAGCTACAGAAATAAAGATGCCTAGAATAACATAACGGTAAATGCAGCGAGCAAATATATCCGCAAAAACTCCTGAAGAATATTTTAGAATGGTGGTTTACATCCCACTTCTTGAAAATATAATCTCTGATATGAAAGACAGATTTTCGTCAGATGATGACATACAAATTGTAAGTTAAGTTGCAGAAAATTATAGAGGACTTCTTAATAATGTTGCAGTTCCTTCATTCGTATTAGAATGGATTGTGAAGTTGTAAAGAAAAACATAAGGAATAGATTTTTCTCATTGTCGTCCGAATACAAAAACCATCTGCCCATCAATTAACATTTAATTTTGTCTTCTTGTCAGTTTACTGACTAAATAGATTTTCAAAATAATCATAGACAAGATTGGATTCGTATTATAATGTTAGAAAATCCTATGAATCACGAAAAGTTCTTATCTTGCTATTTTTTTTTATTTCAATTCGTGACTCCCCAAACTGAGACGCTGAAACCGCCCCTGAACCGAATGTTCAAATAGTTTCGACTATCTCTGGTATAATGTGTGGTTCGATTAATTTTTTAAGTCGTAAAGAAAGTCCAAAAAGCAATTACAATCGAACACGAACGTACTGGCGAACGACCACCCTGATTGTGTAGTCACTTTAAAAAAAAATCTGGTTGAAAAACCGGTTGACTTATTAGTACTATCGTTGTTATTATGTAAACCGATATATGCAAACCATAGACTTCACATACACCTCCACGGAGTCCACTGAAAATGGTATTCGATTGAGTACTAATGATTGAACTCCATATAAAATAAAAGACTTTTGCTTTTTTATGAAAGAATACAACAAAAAAAAACGATCAAAGAGTAGTTTTATTTATTTTAGGGCTAGTGTCTAATGTTTTCAGCTATAATATTATATTTTCTATATTTCTCATAATATGTCTATGACCCGTTTTATCGATGAAGTTTCAAACGATCATAGTCCAGAAGCATTCTTTTAAACCATGGAGCTATGCAGTACGACGGCCTGCATTATTTTTGAGGTGCAAAGTTCAGTTAAAACTATTGAAATTTTAAAGAAAAGTACCCCGACATCGTTAATAGAATTCATTTTCTTCATTTACTATAAAAAATAATTGTTGATTTTTCATTCTACTTTTCAAATATTGATATGTTTGTCTTATATAAGATTTTTAGTTTCTCCAGCACCAATAATCTTCTCAATCTGTTTCCCATATATTGATATGTTTGTCCCATGTAAAAAGTATCAAATGTAATTTCTATCACTTTTTAATATCTCGAATTCGATAGTTGAAGTATTCTGAGAATGAAATATCATCGAAAAAGTACCATATGGTACAGGAAGACCATGGGATTGGGTTTAAACAAACTAAATAGGATTTTTTTGCATTGATTTATAACTGTAGGTACAACCAAGTTCATTTCTGAAACGAAAGTCAAAGTATTCACGTTGAAATGACAAGGTCATAGTCTTGGATATCTGATCTACTTCTTTTACTGTCATGTTTTTTTTTAATAACAATAATGTTTCAAAGTAAATAAAGGATTAAAAAAACAAGGGTTGGAGTGCGTTGTTGGTATAAATATTATGAAATATTGAGCGCCTAACCTAAATATCGAAGCAGATGTCTTATAAGAGAAGACTCTATGAAATTTTTTACAGACTATGACAGCAAGACCTGGATCACTGTACAACGACGATTCTCAAAGAATTTTGAACAAAATCCACATCCAGGAGTATTTTTTTTTCGAATGTATTGGACGTTCTACACATCACCATCCCATGTGGTTGGTATTGACCTGAATTTTTTTGTCCATATTCTCAAAAATCAGCTTCATTACTGACGTTTATTTTCTTAGATTCTTTTCCTAATAGTTCCAAAGCTCAATCTGCAAACATACGTCTATGGTTGTTTACCTTCAGCTTCTGGGTGAGTCATGTAAGAAGTCGTAATCAACTGTATAAGATTGTCCAACACACAATTCCATAGATATAGGCGTTTCGTTGTCGGACAGGTTTTGGTAGGATGGATAGATAGAAATCATAAAATACAACGCCCATTTTGGTGAAAAGTGTTTTACGAACCAGTTTGAATAAATGAAGAATAATTTGGTATATGTATCTTCCGCAACGTGGGCGCTATCAAATGTCAAAGTTCAAATTTGTAGGTTTCGAAAAGAATCATCGAGAAGGAAGATAATAATTAAATTCATTCGATTTAATAGTACCACTTTGTACATCAAAGAGGATGACAATATTGTCAGCGGCAATAATTGTGGGAAATTTTTTCCGAAACATCAAAGCCAATCTACCTAAAATCCGCCTCGTTGTTATGAAACGAACTCGACGTTTCATATTTCACGTTTAATTTTTTTCGGAGTCAAACAACATTGAAAATGTCCAATTTATTCGGCATTTTTTAACTGTTCTATTATCAGCTTTTAGTATATGCCGAACGGAACCGTACGTACAAGTTATTTGATAAATGTGGGAACCATTTTGATCGTTAGAATTTTGTTATTTCGAGAAAAATTTAGTATCGTTGAGACATTTTTCTGGTCACTGTGAAATCTGTGGGGCGCCAACTCGGGACGGGGAAATTTCAGGTAAACGAAAAGGTAGTCCGAGTGCATAATACAACTCGAGACAATTTTTAATCCGTTGAGATAAGAATGTGCCTATTCGGTTCGGGAATATTTCAGATAAATGTTAGGGTGTTTGTAACAAATATTAATTCTCTAAATATATTATAATATATATTAAATATGGTAATTTTATCAACAATATTTTGTAAAAGTTCGAAAATGGATATTTCGTTTTCCAACGAACAATTCAAAGGTGAATTACGTAAAATTAAAAAGTTAATAATGGAAAACGTTCAAACAAAAGCGAAATACCAATTAAACATTAAATATTTCGATTAGAATTATTAATTACCCAAACAAAGTTGCTTGTTTATTTTCAAATCGAACTATCAATGTCGATTTTATCTTGGTTTTTATTATTATTTTTTTTTTCGTATCTCTGAATCATATATTTGGAATTTTAATGAAATTCATGGTAATCGCATTTATGTAGAGCGCGTGTGGGTCATATTTAAATTTAGGTAATTACAGGAGCATTTTTTGTAGATTATTTCTCATAAACGATACGTACGTCATCACTAATTACCATGATTTTCTAAATTTGATCATTCAAGAGTTATAAATGGAGCGGTCGATCTAGAAAAGACAAAAAAGTTTGGAATTCGTGTAAGAAAATAAAAGAATCACTTAAGCACAGGTTATGCAACAAATAATGGAAGCACAAGATTTTCCTTGATGAGCTACAGGAAAACCAAAATACACCCCATCACAACTTTAGTGAACGAATAAGGAAAATACCACAGAAAACCAAAGGAAAGGCGTAAATCAGGAGATAATGAAGATGATGCTAGAAGAGAAGAAGACGTTAAAGAAAATATTAATAAATATCTTAGGAAGGATATTTCTACTTGGTAGATTTGAAAGGGCTATAAGAGATGTCAGACAACATCTTTAATTAATTTTGAAGAAGGAACTAACGCATTTGAAAGACATTATAGACAAAATATTCTAAGTTGTAGATGATATGGATACAGAATTCAATAAAATCGACAAGAAACAGGTGAATAGAGTGAAGGATCGATAACATATATACAGATTGCTAAATGGATGGATGATGGAAGCTAATCATAATATTGTCAAATGTAACAACTTGGAAGATTATATTGGAAGTAATAATACGAAATAGATTTTTCAAACTACAGTATTTTATGACGATAAAACACAAATTTTTAAATATTACATCAAATATATAGATATAAAAGTCATGAAAAATGATATCTCCACTTTTAAATTTCAGTCCAAACGTCAATTGAAGAATATGTAACTTGTTTCGAGAAAATGGTGATTTCCACGTATTATCCTATTAGAAAATGGGGATTCAAAAGATATAAAACGTTTTATTTACGAATAACATTACGTTGTGATAGTAGAAATAGAAAAATTCAGCAGAGACACTAATCTTCGGTATTTTCCGGTTCAGCGCATCCGTCTCGGGAGTATTTCACTACCACATCAACGTTGTATTCTATTACTTCACTATTTTCATCCTAAACTCTTTATTTCGCCATAAATTATAATAAAAGTCGGCACAGAGCACACATATTACCGTCTTAAGGAAATAAGTTGAAACATTGTGTAAAAAAGATTCGAAGAAAACAATTACAGCCTCCATTTTATCACAGTGGTAACAAAATATAGGGTCTTAGTAATCAGATATAAATCAGTCATAATATAGTCCTAATCAAAATATACTGACAAACGTCATATGGATAAAAATACTTCCTATTGACTGAGCCAATTTCACAATGTCGTAAGCTCAAAGGGATATCGGTTCAAACTAAATATGAGTACACTATAGAGTGGACCAAAGCTACGATATTATAGACTGTTTTAATAAAGGCTGTTTTTATTTATAGAAAATTATGGAATTTTTTAGTATATAATTGTGGAATTTTGATGCTAAAAATGCAAAACTTGGATTTTATATAGCGCCATTAGACTAGTCTAACATTATTTTTCAAAAGTACCGTTACCTAAAAGCAAATTCCTATTCAACGACGATTTTTATCAACAAGACAAAGGTGATTCCGCTATTGTCTCGAGGTGAAAAAATCTTGAAACAATACGTTTGTTGTTTGCAGCGAGCAAATATTTGAGACTGAGATTGAGGTAAAGCATTATTGAAAGGAACTATTGATTTTTGATAAAAGAAGATGGTTAAACTGAAAAAAATATACCTACGTTTGTTAAAAAATGACGATTTCATCTTGCAAAGAGAAATGCAATACTATACCGGATGGACCAACTCCAAAACGAAAATGTGACTTATACCTAATTATATTTTGATCTCCTTCACTTGTTTTCGATTTTTTAAAGATCGACAAAACAATAAAAAGGCAGAGAACTAAAAAATCGTGTCAATGCAAATCGTTTGAACGAAATCCTCAAAAAATCAACAACAAACATTGAAAAAAGACTGAAGTATTATTGTTGTAGGTTGTCACTCCATTTTTTCCTAGGTCTTCCAAGGCTTCTTTGTCCTGCTGGTGATTTGTCCCTTGATATTTTCACAATTCGTTCTTCCATCATGCGGTCAATGTGCTCATTCCATTTTATCTTTCTATCCAGTACCCAGTCATTATCTATCCCGCATGTTCGTCTTATGTTTTCACTCCTTTCTCTATCCATTAGTGTTATTCCCGCTATTCTTCGAACTATATTCATTTCTGTAGTCTCCAATATCCGGTCTCAGGTCGGATTTCTGCTGCATAGGATAATATAGGTCTGATTGCGGTCTTGTATATGCGGGCTTTTGCTTCAGTTCGAATGTATTTATTTCGCCAGATTGTGTCATTTAGGTATGCTGCTGCTCTTGAGGCTCTTGTAGCTTGGTTTCTTACTTCCATCTCCACGTCCCCGTGTCCAGATATTTCGATTCCCAGATATTTAAATTTCATTTCCTGATGTATTATTTTGTTATCCACCACAAGCTTACATCTGATCGGTGTCTTGGAAGTAACCATTGATTTTGTCTTTGCCGCTGATATTATCATATTGAACTTTTTTGCTGTTTTGTTAAATTGGTACAGTAGCCTGTGCAGATCGTCCTCGTTCTCCGCCAACAGTACCGCATCGTCTGCATAGCACAGGATTTTGACTTCTTTATTTCCCATTTCCCAGGTTATTGCTCAGAAGGTAAAATCAAGAAAAACAACCAAAAATCACCACGTAGAAATGAAGAAACTGCAGAATAAAGTAGCAAATTAAAAATGATATCATGATCGTTGAAAACGCAATCTCTACGTAGAGAAATGGAAACACCTGACATGTCAAATGATGAAGATAACGAATAAGCAGAAATACGCGAATGCAAATCATTTAAATAGAACCCTTCTGCGACGTTGAAAATTCGTTAAAATCATCAAAAAACTGATTCTATTTTATACCCGTCTTCAAGATCTGTTGATGGCTGCATCTCAATTTTGTAAGTTTTGGACTGCCCGCTTACTTAGTCTCATGCAAAGGATACTAAAAGAAATTTATGAATCTTGGATAAATTAATCAGGATGTGCGAAAAACATATAAACATACGGGTGAAACTGAAAAAATCCGTTCCTCATTCGAGAATTGATATGTGAAATGTCGTTTTATTATAGTTCAATAAAAAAAATTATAATTGATGTAGATTGAGTTAATATTTTTTTGTTGGTTTTCATTTAATTGATGCTACAGATTAATTCAAGTAGATAAGATCGTTCGCAATAAGGTATTTATAAGATCATTAGTAAGTGGCAGATACACCTATTTATAATTTCCATATAAGAAGTGAATTTATTGGAAATTATCGTGCTTTTTGCAGTTCCAATGTTATTAATTTCGCCTTTTTTAAATGAGAAATCAAGTTTCTTCAATAGTTGAATGCGTATGTATTTAAAAGTAGATAAAAAGATCGATTCACATCCTCTATCGATTCGATTGCAAGTAACCGGCTGATTTGTTTATTATTATTTATCTGTGAATTATTTCTTTGGTGTTTATGATTGTAGTTTAGTCCTAGTAAGCCCCATGAGACGCAAACACGTGCTGTGATTTATAATTTTAGAACCAAAACATCTTTTCTTGAAGTTCGTTTTCGATTTATTTTAGTCTATCTAGAAATCTGCCTTCTACAGTGAAAGAGAGATGTGAAATCCTGATTTTTACACACGCCGGAGGTTCGATGATGTTTTATAAGAACGACGATCAAAGACCTGGTAAAAATTGAAAATATTTTGAAGAAAGAAGGAAAAATATTAAAAGAGAATGTAGTCCGTTCTGGCCAGAACCTGGTAACGATCCCAAGTATTCCTCGAAGCTATGCAAAGAGTTTTTGAAAGAATTGGAAAGGAAGAATGTACTGAAAGTGATGTTTTGGCTCACACAGTCACTTGAGCCCAACCCGATTGAGTTGTGGATCAATTTGGACAAGGAAGTCTTGAAAAACGAATTGAACCAAACAGAAGACGATTTTTTATCAAAATTGTTCCAGAGAAGGACAAAATAATAAAAGCAAAAGAGAGTTACATCAATGAATCAAAAATTGAAATACAGTGGTAAGATTTTGGTTAGTCCAGTAGTCTTCTTTCATTTTTGTAGAACCATCTGCCTTTTCATGGCAGGAAGACATGCGTTATATACATCCAGGAACAATCCTGTTGACAGCTGCTTTTAACGCGCGTTTGGTATCCCGTCTAGGAAAGTGGTGATTCGGTTTTTGGAGGAAAAAGACTCCAAAATTGTCTCCAAAAAGTGTGGGCATGTCGACTAAGCCAGCATTGCTTTTTACTGCACTCAATGGTTTTGATAAGTCTTAATCGTGTCTCCTTATCTCTTCTTCTCGATCCATTCCACCAGTACATTGAAAGCGACTTTTCACTCCGCTTCCAGGGCGGTAAAAACTTTTGACCGACGTGATTCTTGCCCTTCAGGAGTCAAAGCGAAGATCAGGAGCTAAATATTTAATGAATGAAATGAATATTAAATAGTTTACGTTGAATATTATCCACCTTTAATATTAATTGTGAAAAATTTGATTATTAACTTTATTAAATTAGTTAAAAATTGAGATAAAAACGTTGTTTTTCTTTGTCATTTCAACTCGACATACACATTGAATTCATATATTAATTTTTTTATCGAGTTTCCAAGCCGATTACATTACAATTTGGATTATAAGGATGATCCGATTATAGTAATAGAATTTTGAATGATAATAAATGTCATTTAGCCTTTATCGCGATTGAAATCGTCAAAATTTTTTTCATGTCTCTTATCACCGTTATTATTTTATAACAAACGATATTAAGATTAGTCAACTATAACATCGTAGTGAAGAAAATATAAATGAATATAATAAAGTGAAAGAAATTTTCTTCACGTTGTAATTAGACCTGAGTTGATGATCTTCGATGAGCTTATAATCTTACAAATGGGTCTGCCGGTAGAAAACATTAGATATCCATGGGTGAGTCTTGAATGGCCGATTCTTATCCTTCTTAAAATGGTTAAATCTTGTCTGGAGAGGCTTGCGAAGTTATTTGGTTGAGGGCGAAGAATCATCACGTTATTCTGGTTTTGTTTGTCGATGATGGTATGAATTAAAGCACTTTTTGCCTATTGGTTACCGTATCAAGTCTCCTTGAAGTTGGAAATCAGCATAGCAAAATTCTCTCTATCTTGAGCTGGTCTAAATAACTGTCCTGCTTCTTTCATACCGGTCTATTCCCAGGGAAAATAACCAGATGATATTAACTGTTATTTTTTGGGATGTTAGAGGTTGGTAGGACGATCGGGTGATCGGTAAATACATTTTCAATAGATGAAATTGTTGGAATGCTTGTAAAATGCTTCATAGTTCACCTGTATGAACGTATAACCAGAAATTGGTTAGAAGCTCGTCATATTGAAGAGTTTTGGATGATTTTAAGTGGAAAAGTGTATGCTAAGGGTAGGGGAGCCGAAAATATCGTATAATATTTCAGAAATTTCGCGAAATTGATGTTAAGAATATGATGCAAAGCGTCGAGCAAAAATGAAGTTCAATTGAAGAAAATGGCTGTTTAATTTTAATTGTATTAAAAAGACACAAGAATTGTTTTTTCTTGACCATCTAAAATAAATAATTAAGCTATAAGGATTTAAAATATTATATAAATATGGCGCCAACAAGTTTCTTTTTAACATTAAACTTGTTTTTTCTATCAATATTTATTCACTAAAAAAACTTCAATAGCCGTTGCGTAATATGAACATACCGGTTATTCCTATTTCGAACATTTTTATGCAAATTAGCTCGAGAGTTCTTTACGTCAAAACCGTTGATTTGAGTGATGTCTTGTAGGAGTGAGAATTGATTCAGACATACTAGACACTAAACACAGAAAAAGAATTACACGTATGTATAACTAATCAATAATATCAATAATTTCAAATGGATTAATGTATTGAAAAAGTTGTAGATGAAGTCCACAAATCACAGTATTCATATTTTTAATTTTTATATGAATATTAGTAGCGAAATCCGGCGTTTCTTGGGTTAGAATACACTAAACACTACACTAAATACTAAACACAGAAAAAGAATTATACACGTTTGTATAACTAATCAAGAATTTCAAGAATTTGAAATGGATCAATGTATTGAAACAGTTGTAGATGGGGTCTACAAAACACTGTATTCATATTTTTAATTTTTATATAAATATTAGCAGGGAAATCCGGCGTTGCTTGGTTTAGAATACACGGCAAATTTTATATTATAGAAAATTTACAAGAAAAAATTTTTTAACATAGATCATAATAAATTGCAGTTTCCAGATCATTCGAGAAATTTCTAGAACTTTCTAGAATATTCTAAATCGATTAAAATAGTTTGAACCCAATTTAGAACTTTCCAGATCAAATTATTAGAACTTTCTACATCGATTGTATTAGTAGACACATTTCAGGATGTATATCTAGACCATTCCTGAATTTTTGAGATCTTTTCAGAAATCGTCATGCGTTAGGAAAGGACAGAGATATATGTTTTCTCATATCCCTTCCTATAACCTGAAGACCAAGGGGTATTTACCACCTCTTCGGGAAGTTAATTGGGGTTGGTGGTGATTGAGAAAACCGTTTCTATATGTACTAACAAAGCATTTAAGTTAGAGGGATATTTCAAGTGAATAGAGCGACGATGATGACTAAGGAAATCCAAATATGCAAAGCGCAACATGAAACAATTCTCCAGCGCTGAGATTTGTCCATTTTCTTATGTTACGAAGCCAGGATTTCTTCTTCCTATCGATGCCTTTCTTTCGTTGATTGTAAGATGTTTTTCTTATCTTAATAATAGTCAACAGCTTTCTTTTGCGACTTAGTACTTCCAGGACGCGTCTATGGAGTCACATCTCAAATGCTTCAAGTTTTTTGATCATTTGAGCTTTTAAGGTCCGGGTTTCCACTCCGTAAATCAGTAATGACATTCCATGTATCCTATTCTGACGTGGAGGTTTAGATTTCTGTTTGCAAACATTGAGGAAAACTTGACAAATGCCAATTTCAATTCTGATCTTGATCTGAGTCAAGATACTTGTATTTTTGCACCAATTCTATTTGTTTTCCATTCAGTGTGTGTACATAACTGAACAAATTTTTGAAGACGTAAAGCTTTGGAGGACGTTTCAAGACAAAAATTAATATTCAAGCAGTTAGTCGAAAAAATGAGTTTGAAATTCAAATCGTTTTAAGTCCTTAACTCTAGACGTCTAGACCAATTTGTATCGGCTCTTATTTATTTTGATCTTCTGAAGATATAACAAGGATTTGTGCTTTGGAGGTAAAGAGTTTACCTTCTTCAGTCTCTGAAGACGATAACTTGGTTATCGAAAAGCGCGTCAGACAGACGAACTTTACAACAAAACCCTGTTGATGGTTATAATTAAGAGAAAGGTAAACTGTTTCTAAAGTAATAAAAAGATGAATATTTTATGAGATAATTTCTACATAACAGACTTAATTGTTTCTAGCATACCTGTTTCATTTATATTACCGAAGCTTCCTTTGTGTTATTTTAAAACCGAGGTTTTATTTCAATTGTGTTTAACGAAGCCACATAAACGAGAGTTATGAACAATTATAGTGATTCTACACTTAACTGAAATATTTCACTTGACGACGTTTCAGCGTTTCAATAACAACAATTTCAGTAATATATAGAATAATTCACGATCTAAGGAAATTACTAGTGTCCAGTTAATATATGAGATAGCAATTCAAACTTTAATTCATAAAATTTCGCCATTGCAATAATGGATTTCTGGAACCGTCATCTCATGTGTTCGACCACTGCGATGCTGGTCGTACAGTCTCGTCTAAACTGTGCAACTTGAATATTTCGATAGCCGAGGAGGTTGAATCTGGCGAATATGGAGCATGAGGTAGAAATTCAATCTTTATTTCATTAATTTTGGCCATTGCAATAACTGATGTGTGACCTGGTGCATTGTCTTGATGAAACAACACTTTTTTCTAAACCAAATGCGGCTGTTTATGCTTGATTCCTTCGCAATAAGTTTGCGCAATTGACAGTTTATCCTTTTTCAAATTAATCCATCAAAATTATCCCAAGCACATCTCAAATAACCGACGCCTGCAAATGGAACTGTCTTTGCCTTCTTTGGAGCCGGTTCTTCCTTTCCAGTCCAATGTTTTGATTGTTTATTTCGAAACGGGGCACCCATCTTGCGCACAGCTTTCCATGTCCAAATTTCCAATTGATATGAGATGAACCGCCCTTTTTAAAATGTCTACTGTGTCTGCAAGCTCGCGCAATTTCAGTCGACGATCATCCAGTACTGATTCGTGGATTTCTGGAACCGTCACCTCATTTATTCGACCACTGCGATGCTGGTCTTTGCAGGTCGTACGGTCTCGTCTAAACTGTGCAACTTAAATAATCCGATAGCTTCTAAAAAAACACGAAAAGACAATGGTGTACCAAAGTGCATTAATTTCTTTTGAAGACTTAATCCGCCCGATTTTTTGTTTCAAAAGAATCCGATCAAGTTGATACGGAATATATTAAATTCTAATGTCATAAAATCATAAAAATACACTTACTTTAAACGGTAGTGTAATATAAAAAACAAAGACGAAAATTAAAAATGTAATCTCTGAAAACTGGAGAAACTGCTTTCAATACGTGAAAAAAATTATTATAAAGATGTATGTACAAAAATATAAATAGTTTAGTTGATGCCCAAGATAGTAGTGATAGCGAAATTGAACTAGATAATATCTAGTAATAAGTAAAATGTAATTTATGTACATATTTATAAATTGTGTCTCATTTAACAGGACGATAGAGACAGAATTTGTGGATACATCTTTAATTTTAAATGAAATTCGTTGTTTTCGTGTCACAAAAAAGTGTGCTTCACGGACACGAATTTACCGGGTCGTGTGTGACGTACTTAATACGATTTTACACCGTTAGTTTCGTTTTATTTCAAAGGAGTTAGTTTTTTAATTAGACAAAAGCTGTTTCATTTCGAATTTCCGGTAACAGAGAGAGAATGCACTGAATACACGGCCTTTGGCTGGAGGTAATTTGCATAAATCGTTTTTTGTGAACCTCTAGGTGGTTGTTTTAGAAGCAAACTTTGGTTCAGGATAGAGAAAAAATCAACAAATCAAAGTCATCGATATTATTAAAATTTTAGTAGATTCAATTTAATTTTTTTTCTTTGAAATAGGAGAAAAAAGTAAATTAAAAATTAGTATGTTATAAAAAATGTCAAAAGCATTCATGAGAACGCGAAAAGTAAAATTGGGATGTAGACCAAGTCCAGTGCTTTTCTTGGTCGTTTTTGATAAAAGAATAAAAACAATCAACACATTACAAGGTGAGACAATGAAAGACATCAAAGATTCGTGAAGATTTGGTACTAATCTCTAAAAAAGAAAGAGCTCTGAAAAAATATTTATGAAGGCAAGCTTTTAGAATATCAATTTGAAGATGAAAGACAAGATCGAAACGGTTTGAACGACTATTTGGAAAAGGAAGGAAGATACACCAAAATCAATAAAAACATTCACATTCACAGAAACGTGAACAACAACATGAAGCCAAGGAAATAATATACAGACAGGATTAGAAATAAAACATACAGGAAAAAATCTAAGAATTAAACCCTTAGAAAATATGATAGAAGAAGCGCGGTCAAGATGGCATGTTGAAGGAATGGCGGAAATTGAAAAAGGAAGGAATAATCGAAAAGAAAGGCCGAGGTAAACAGTAATGGAACTGGCAGACCAAAAAACATTGAATGGAACGAGATAAGTCAAAAGTAACGAATAGAAAAGAATTGAGGAGAGTTTTGAGAAGTGAAGGGAGAAATTGCAACAAAAACGACAAAATTTGAAGAAAACGAAAGTGATTTTCCATCAGAACAACGCACCTTCTTACACTTAGGTGATTGACTTTAAAGAAATTCACGAATTGGTTGACCATCCATCATCATCACTAGATCTGACTCTCTGTCTCCTAAACTTAAAGCTTCACTTGCATAAAAGAAATTTTAACTAAACTAGGATGTTATTCGGAAGAATTTAAAAGGTTGGAACTCCAATAGACGAACGTATATAAAAATGAATGAAGGAAAAAATGTCTTTGTGTCTTTATTAAGTTTGAAACGTTTCAGATAACCCTCGTAGAATAAAGTTCTTACTGTATATAGTGCGTCCTCGAAAAATTTTCTACCGTCATTAAAAATTAAGTGTATGTATTTGTATAACCCTTTCAACCCTTTTTCCTTTATAAATATGGATTCTCCCAATTATGAGGGATATCACGTTGCTGATGGTTTCACTTAACCCAGTTAGTATACACTCAGTATATTGTTACATGTCTAATTAACGTCGAGAGCCGGTAGGGGTAATTAGGAAAATTAACTGATACTTCCAGCAGCTTCGTTAGGAGATGAGGTAAGTCTAATAAATTTGTATTTTGTTTGAAATTTGCGAGTAGGTATTAAAATTAGATATTTTCAACCATTGACGTGAAATTTCACATTTTTTTTTTAGGATTCAATGAAAAAATTGACGAAATATTTAACGATAATTACGAATTAATTACTTTAATTTTTATTTGAAACAGAATGATATAGAATTTTTGATTCAAACTTCAAAATTTGACCAATAGAAGACGCTATAATAGTGGAGATCATTCGAGCTCGAGAGGTTCACAGATTTTAATCTGTTGCTGACGTAAACGCTTATTTTGAGCAGAAATAGGGTTGAGAAAACATCTCTGAAGATAATAGAAGGTTGGAAATTGTTCAAACAACCCTCGTATTTCTTCAACTCGAAATTGTTTAGTAATTTATTATCAGACAGATTACGTGAGGTGCTTCGTTATTAGTGTCAATAATTCATCGAGTGTTTACAAAAAAAAATAAGATATGATGTTTTTATACTGCGAACAAAATGATAATTCTTCAAAATGGTAAAGGATGTTCACCTCCGTTTATTTATAGAGAAATAAATATATATAATAATTAGCAGTTCTGAAAATTAGTTTCTAGAACGGTTCCTTGAATGCTAAAGGATGCTGGTTTTTTTTAAATACTTTATATGGAAATTCCAGTTGTTCTAAGTATACATTAATCTTTTGAAGTATTCATCGAATTTTTCTGAATACTAAAAATATTTTCTCTGAATCAGAAATTTATTGAACTTTCGAAAAACTGCTCAAATTTTCAGAAATATGTGGAATATTAGCAGCTTTTTTAGACTTTGTTTGAGTTGTAGATAAAAATTTGATAAAAATGTTGTAGTTTTCGAAAAATTAGCTGTATAA
Source organism: Diorhabda carinulata (assembly GCF_026250575.1). Lineage (NCBI taxonomy): Eukaryota > Metazoa > Arthropoda > Insecta > Coleoptera > Chrysomelidae > Diorhabda > Diorhabda carinulata. The sequence goes on from NC_079461.1 coordinate 20,436,665, forward strand.
TATTTATTATCTCGAAATTTGGTTGCATTTTTAGAAAAGCCCAGAAAATCACCAGATTTCTAGATAATTTAAGAAAAAACTCAAAATTGTCTATAATTTCCGTAAAACCTTTCGCGTTTTCAAAACATTCATTATATTTTGAAGACATTGTTTGAGAACCAAATTAAAATTTCAAAAGCACAGGCAATTATCAGATTTCTGACAAATATCTTGGATTATAAAAAATAAAACAAAATTGACTAAAATTTCAAAAAACCGTCCAGATTATCAGAAACATTAGCAGCGTTTCAAGACATTGTTCAAGTTTTTCAAAAATACAAATTTTTTTTCGAAATTTGATTGAATTTTTCATAAAAGCCCAGAAAATTCAAAGATTTGCAGTAAATTTCTTCGCATTTCCAGAAATATTTATAATATAAATTTCGAGACCTTTCTTGAGATCCAAATTGAAATTTTAAAATATTTTCGATAATTTGCAGTATAATACAAATTTTTTTCGAAAATTCTTGGATTTTTTTAGAGAAACTCATAAAATTATCAGATTTCCAGCAAATTTCGTGAAATAAACTATTTAATAAGATTTCGAAAAACTGTTCGAATTTTCACAAATATCTAGAACCTTTTCGAGACATTGCTTTAGTTCGAAATAAAAATTTTGGACTTTTTTTCGAAAATTGTATGAATTTTGTATGGAAAACCAGAAAATTACCAAACTTCCAACAAATTTCTAGAATTCTTCTCTCTAAGTCCAGGAATTTATTAAAATTTCAACATCTAACCATTTTTTCAACTTTTTACTTCTTAAATTTTTTTATATATGTCTCTTTTGATAAATCAACTTGATTTTTGGTCTTTTTTGATAGAAAATTAGTTTCAAAAACCTGAAGTTTCGACCTATTTCAGTCTTTAACAAAATATATGCATAACGATTTATCAAGATACCATTTTTTGAGAAATCGCATGACTATTTAAGAAAAAGTTGCAGTGAAATTTCAAGAATTTTACAAAAATTTAGAGAAAAGGCAACAAAATTTCTAAAAAATTTTTGTATTCTCCAGAAAGACCAAAATTATCACAAACCTTCTAGAAAATGGGAAGGCTTTATTACGAATCTAAAAAATTACAGGAAATTTTTTCCTTTTCTTGAAATTTATCGAAGGTTTTCCAAAATTTTTTGAATTTAGTGGAAATAAACAAAATTTTTCAAAAAATGAACTAAATAATCCAGAAAATCAGAATTTTCTCATATTTACTCAAAAATGATCAAAAATTGAGACAAAAGAAAGCTTGTTACCAATTTTTCGGTTTCTCGACGTTTATCAAAATCTAATTGGATGTTCTGAAAAGTGATCAAATCGCTTTGAATTTAACAAAAAATGACTTGAACTTTTGAAAATTTTTCAGAAAATCATCAGTTCTCTTAAAAATGGCTCGAATTTCATGATTTTACCAAAATTTTGCTGTCAATGTCAAATTTGTCAACAAATTTGATTTACTGTTATGAAAAGAAACAAAACTACTTTTGAATTTAAAAAAAAAATGGATACAATTCTCTAAAATCTACAGTAGAAATTGCACGAATTTTTTGAAAATAGGATTTTACCAAAAATATCTAGTCTAAAACCGGTTTTTTGAAATTTCTCGAAATTCTGAAAAATTCTTAAGAATTTGACTAGATGTCCTGAAAAGCGACAAAATCGCTTTGAATTTTCAAAAGATGGTCCGCATTTTTCAGAATTATCCCGAACCTAGTCAGTTTTTCGAGAGGTTGTCCAAATTGTACCAGTTTTTCAAAAAAATGCCAATAGGTCAGTTAAATATAGAAAAATTTTCTCAAACTTTTCAAAAATATCCAGAATATCATTCAATTTTTGGGAAATCACTTGAATTTTGGAAATTCATTTAGCATCAGGTTTGCGGAAAGAATTAAAATTTTATTGCAATTTTCAAGAAAATGCTTAAATTACGCAGAAATAATAATCAATATTTCTAGAAATTTTAATAATCTTTGGAAATCAATTTCAATTTTTGAAAATATCGCTTAAATTTGAAAAAAAATCCAAAATTATACTTACAATTCAGAGGATTTGGATAAATTTTCCAGAACTCTAATTAGTATCATTAGTTTTTCAAGTATTTGCTTGGATTTTCCACAAATCGTTAGAAATTCACCAAAATTGAAATAAAAAAATCCATAATTTCACAAAAATATCAAGAAACTACTAAATTTTCAGAAAAAAATAAACTAAAAAGTGATTCCAATTTTGAAAAATTGTTCAATTATCCCTGAAAGCGTCGTGAATAATCACAATCTTTTAAAACATGTAAAATTATTTTTCGTACAGTTTTTCTATCAAATTAATCAGGAAAAATCACCAAAAAAAAATTGAGCTCAGTATTTAAATCGATAGAAATTTCTTTAATACTTAATTAAATTTTTTTGTCGTCTTTAGATAGAGATTAAACCGTTCAGCTTGCCAACTTTTATATACAATTACTTTTCTCGTTAAATACAATCAATGAGTAATTAAGATGAAATTTCTAAAAATAGCGAAAGAACACTTCTAAACGACGCTGATAAATAGCATTCCGAATAAATTGATGATCGACCCAAAAAAACTTGACCGATTTGTACGGAATTTTAAAATGTTTATGTGGGATATAATAAGTTATGCGAATTGCATTCTACTTTCGTCAATCACGCGTAACCAATAACAAATTGCGTTATTTTCTTTTAGCTTCATGGGCTGGTAGAAAAGATGAAATCCATATAATTAGATAACGAACGTTAAACATTCAAATATTGATCTGGATAGCTTGAAAAGAATCCGATTATTTTGAAAATATCTTTCTAAATTTCTTGTAAAAGAACCCAAAATTATTTTCTAAACGTAGATGCGTTAAAGCTTTTTGATTTACTTGGAATCGTTAAAAAACACGTCAGCAACGGACTTATCCTAATGATGAATCCACATTGGATCTTCGAGGCATCTTTGGTCATTATTTTTCATCTTCTCTGTCGTTTTTTTTTCATCGTACTCATTCCGTTTTTGAAAACGTACATGATACCAAATCTGGTAAATGAAGCGGACGTGAACAAAATTTTTCGGATAAAAAACTAGAAAATAGTCTGTCTCAACAAACAAGTTTATCCAACTTTTTCATTCATTTTTGACAACGTCCTTTGTCATTTCCCCTGTCAAACGATTAAATACTTGCCGTACTTTCTATTGAAAATGCAGTTCTTCTCTCAACAATCAGAACAATGGATTTCAAAGAAGGCAAAGATCGTTCCATCTGCAGACAAGGTGATGGCGTCGGTTTTTTGGGATGCGCGTGGGATAATTTTCATTAACTATCTTGACAAAGAAAAAACTATGTTATACGAGATAATTGCAACGTTTGAGCGAAGAAAAAAAGCGGAACGTGCGTATTTGGCTGGGAAGAACGTGTTGTTTCATCAAGATAATGCATCAGCTTATTGCAATGGCCAAAATTAACAAATTAAAATTTGAGCTGCTACTTGATGAATCGCCAGATTTAGCTCCATCGTATTATTTTTTGTTCGCAGACTTGAAAAAATGGTTCGATGGTCAAAGATGTTCCAACAATAAAGAAGTAATATCATCAGTTAATGACTATTTTAAGGAGCTTGACGATTCTTATTATAAAAAGGGTATCGAAGTTATTAAACATTTTTGTTTTCTTTTTTTTTGGCCAGGTACTTCTGGGTTCATCCTCGTATATAAGAAAATACGATGCCCTTGTAAATAACTTCCTAATATAAATTAATAAAATATAAAAGACGTTTTTCTAAATTCATCTGTTTACTTTCATCAACTAATTTTGTTATAAAAGGAAAAACGATGTGATTACAGATGAAATTGATAAAAAATTAAAGACAAAGAGTTTCCCTATTAATTTGTTTAATATAAAACGTCACACTCCTAACTGAAACTTCGCTATTAGACAAAGAATTGGTCAAATAATTATTTATCAACAACCGCCGATAACTTCGTGGAAGGAATGTTTTATTCGAACTGCTACGGCTAAGATCAATCGACTTTTATCTTTTATAATTATCGTCGTTTTAAAATTCAACCTCGACGATCGTTTCAAACTGTGATTTACGGTCATAAAGAGAATGAGTGTTATGTAATTGTACAGTTTTATTGTCTTGATTCGACATGGTGAACGCTATATACGAAAAAATCGAAATTAAACAAGTTAAAAATATTATTTTATCTATTCATATCTGTTAAATAGTACTAGTTTCGAAGCTGATACCAAAGAAGGGTTCAGGTCCAATGAAAGGCTTGACTGCCCTTGCTTCAGCTACTTCATTTTCGTTCACTCCGGTGTGTCCACGAATCCACACGAGTTTTGATGATGTTGCAGCTAAAACCTTCAATCGCTGCTTGGATATCGGACAAGAAGAGCTACTAGTTCCGTACACTTCTTTTCCAGTTCTGACTGTTGTTTTAGATCCGTCCATATAGCAATTAATGGCGTTTTGTTCTTTTATTTTATGGTGTTTGGATCTTATCCGATCCGAGCACGTCCTAGCGTTTGGTCATTATTTAGGGACGGTTTTTCTTTGGTAATTCCGTTTCTGAACATTCAAATGAAGTTTTTTCTGTCCAGTACTATGGGACATTCATATATCATACGTTTAGGAATACTTTAACTTAGATACCTTCCATCTCCATTAAATTTTCCTCTAGCTACACAAATGAAAGTATACGTTTTTCAATGTATTCGATAAATCAGTTATCTTTTATTATTGTGATGATATCATTTTACATTTTGAATAAGTAGACCTAACAAAACCGTGACCTAGTTACATGTATCTAACCAAGACCGTTATATACATATCTATCTTTCTATCTGTGAATTATCACGTTGTAACATGTGGATAAAAAAATATCTTTCTTTCCTAAACTTCTACTATATAATATTTCCAACTATATACAGTGTGGAAAAACAACTAAGTAATGTATATATTTACCAAAGATGAAACTAGACTAATTGATCTTCACCACATAGTTTCGTGAACAGCTACTATGAAAAGTCAAATGTAAATGAAGAAAATTAATCTTCAATCACATATCCAATCCACATCTTCATAGTTCACGGTTGCAACCAAGGGGCCGTTGAGTATATAAATAGGACCGTCGTGACCCATTTGACGTTACCTTAAAAAGCGATTGGGTTGAGCCCTTTGATGTCATTAGACTCACAGAAGACGTGGTCTGCGGTCTCATCTCCTCAATGCACCAGCGACACCGCTGGTAATTACAAAACGTCAATTTTTTTAAATGATTTCCACGCAGCGTTTCCATTGACAGATAAGAGACTTTCAAACTGAGGATCTTTGATAACTTAATGGATCCGAGGACTAATAAATATCCCTTCTTCTATTATCCTATTGGGATATTGGGAATTATTTTTTTGAAATACCAAACATCACTATGTTTGTTAAATGATTTAGCAAAGTTTTTACCAGATCCGAATTTAATGTATAAAAAAAATCTACCAACGACTCATATTTTATGTTTGTTTTGCTCGGAGTATACTTGTTTGGAAGCGTCCATAAATCACGTGATTATATCGCAGTTGTCTTAGCACGTAGCCTTTTCCCTGACCCTTCTCCACCTGCTTAATGATAAGACACTTTCCAGTAAATATGATCTCAAATTATTGCGGAATGCGTGAAAAGATTATATTGATTTGATTTAAATTGGCAAATGATTGTGCATTTTTTTGCATTGTAAAATATTGAGCCCTTAACTAATTCTGAGCGTGGAGTAAGTAGGTAGTACGTTGTTCATGATTAGATTTGGTACAACGTCCATGAAATGTCTTCCACTTATTTCCAGGTCTAAAGGAATTGTGGTTGGAAAATGAATATTTTAACGATTATTGATGACAAGACGCTTTAGAAAATTTGTAAACGACATACGTAATATCTGTGTTATGCAAACGGGTTGACAAAGTGTTTGAAAAAGATTGGTTTCAAGTTTCGAGAAATACGAGAAACCTGCTTAGTTCGCACTGGAATACGTGACTGGCGTATGATATATCGGATGTCTTACATGTTAAATTAAAATAAATTGCAATTTGTTGACGGTTTATTTTTTTCAACGAAAGTCTTATTCTCGATTATTTAAATGAAAATATTAACTTATAATAAGAATATTAATTATGGAATAAGTTTAAATCGTTCTAAACCGGTCTACTTGGAAAGGTATCTAGCAAAACGTGGAAATCAAATTCACGTCTTTCCAGATTAGTTTCCACATTTTCCCGGTTCAAATTTCGAGAATTCACTACTACGAGTACGTCTGGAATAGTTTTCCATCTTATTTAGAGTGATTTGATTAGTCGGAATATGTCTAAAAGCCTTTTTCCAATGTAGTGGTGTTGCATCTGTTTGCAATCAAAGAAATGTCAAATGCTTGGCACAGATTGTTCTACCAGTCCTATTGATATTGAGGAAACTAATTGTTTCAGTTAATTTGATTGCTTGAAAGGGCGTTTTTCCAGAAGTTTTGAAACCGTATACATCAAACAGTTTCTACAATCCTTGTAGATGTCCTTATCTCTGACCCCAAGGCATTTTTTCTTGCTAAATCGACATACTGCACTTTTTTGAAGTTGCAGAAAAAATGATTCTAGTTCTTCGCATGAGGATTAAAAGAATGCTAGTTCAGTGAATATTAGTTCATTAATCAAAGACTTTCTCACCGTTTCAAAACTTTCACATGATATAGTGACTAACCAACGTACTAAACAGAATTTCAGATGGAACTCAGACCAACCAGTAATGGTTAAGAACCTTCCTCGTCTGAAAAGACAAATTAGGTAACCGTGGGCACGTAAGAGTGCAGTTACGAGGAAGATTCAACATGTTATTTCGATTGGATGATGCAATTTTCCAGATCAGGAAGGTTTTTCATCTATACCAAGACCAATTTGCTATGCCTTGTTGGCTCATTCAAAATTACTGAATTTTCCCGGCTTTGTTAAATTCCCGTTATTTTACCGGTTTTCAAAGCTAGTTTTTTAGGATCACTGAGTATTATAGATTCATTATAAGGAAACTGGAGGTGATTGTTTAGTACGGAAGCTATTTTTTAAAACTTTTTTGTGAAATCGTCGATTGTCTTTTCGCAGGGTAACTGCGGGAATCGCCACGCAGATGAACGATCGTGCATTTAGACCAATTATGACTCCAAAAGACTCATCGTTGAAGGTCAAGACAAAAATTTAAAATTTCAGTAGCAGAAGGAGTTTCGGATCTAAATCAGTGTGATTGAGATGTCATTGTTGTTTTGAGCCTCTGCTCCCAAGCACCACATTATTTCCAAGTGTCTAATAGTTTAATTAAGTACCAGGGAACGTTGGTATTTACTAATATTCTATGTCAAAGCTAATCCTAATGCTGCTCCCTAGGTGACAAGTTTCAGGAAGCTTTACACTAAGTTTACACTTGCTGCTTGGATCCATTTCATTATAGTAGAGGTCGAACGACCACTGAGTCAAATTTTTTTTGTAAAATGTTATGAAATTTTTAACTAAAGAAGAATTAACACCAACACAAATAAAAAACAGAATAGAGAAAGATCTCGAAAAACACCAAAAAAATTATGGCTACAATATTTTGGTACTACGAGTGTTTTCTTTTGATTAATTTTAAAGAATCTCAGAGATTTCAACATTATTTAACATACTTTGGTTGATATTTTGGGTAAGAAGAATCCTGATCTTCAAAGTAATTGCTTTGAATGAAAATTTGATAGAAAATTCAGATCATCAGCTGCAAATACTTCTGGGTATAACCTCAAACCGTGCTTCTGACACATGTCAGCTGTCACATCATGATTTTTATGTCAAAATATAGTTACGTCACGTCAACATAAAAATATACCAAAATAGCTAATACAAGCATCTCTAAGTATCGTTCTTAATCTCATATTCCTAGAGAGAAAAGGTGAAAGTTCAGAATGATTTCGAGATTCTTTTTGCGGATCACAACAATTGAATCGGTTAAATCAGTTCACGAGCGTGGGCAGGGTATTAAAAATCTTACGGTTATATACAAGGTGTAAATCAATTAATTTTAATTACTTTTATGTCGTACCAATACATTATGGTACTACAAAATTATTTTTATATATTTGGTTGTATTTACATATAATTAGCAATTCTGGAAGGTTACGCTAATAGTTAAAATTCCTACCGTTGACTCAAGATTCATTGTTTGGATCTACAATATCTGTAAGGATATGGGAGGTCCAGATGATACTGAATACCAAGATAAAAAAATAATTCTTAATAAAATTGACGTTTCTACATATTTGTTGTTATTTTCAGTGGGTTTCGGTTCTTTGTTGAGAGATGATGAAGTCCAAAGTTGACAAAATGTTCAGTTTATTGAACAGAGTTTCTAAAGGTACCTGTCAATGTCAATCAGTATCTAACTTTTACAATTTTATAAGAAAGATATTTAGGACTTTAAATAAAAGCAACTTATTTGTTTGTTTACAATTCTTACAATTCTGTGAAAGAAAATTAATGAACAAAGTTTTGGCACGTGGTGACAAGATTATAATAAAAAAATAAAGCTTAATTTGATACGAAATTAAAATACCTTTTGAATCGTTTGACAATACTTGTTTCGATTAACAAAACTCTTGCTAAACAATCGTCGAATTGTTGCACAATACTTAACAATTCTTGATATTACAAATTTGAGCTGTCACGTAAACATATCAAAAAGTACTTATCGCCTGCCAACTTAATGAAATTAAAAATTGACACGAACATGGTTACCAGCTTTGACTCTGCATAAAACAAAATAGTGTGGGGTAAGGATACGGTCAGGGTTGGGATAAGTCAGGTCAGCTGTCAATTTGATCAATTCTCAACAATATTAAAAACATATCAATGTCCGGAGATGAAATCTGTAGTAAAACACTTCCATATTTTAATATATAAAGATAAAAAATAATCATAGAAAATCTTCTCACTTAAACGTGATTTCAAAATAACCGTTACTCATTATCTTACATCTCTATTATGTTATTTATTGACAGCAAAAAGTTCCTGCCAACGATGAATGTCTGTCTAAAAATTTATCGTTTTTTTTTATTCTTAGATGGTGTGGTATACGAAGCAGATTCCAATCAATAAAGTAATTAACAGTGTGTGACCTTTAAAACAAAATTGTACAGTATGACATTTCATATTATAATAGTTACCGTACGTATTTTGGCGAGGCGGAAACGAATAGTTCAAAGTTAATTTTAAACTTTCATTCGATACATAGAGATAAATAAAGTAAATAGAGGTTTATAAAATGTTACGATAGATACTTTATCTATGAGTATATATATAATAATAAATCTTTCAATTTCTTGTTACTTGTTTGGGAAGGTTTTTTAGCCACTTTAAGTACTTAAGTTTGGACAGAACATTTGCAGATTAGATATCTGCTGTTTCTATAACTAGCTGAATCTGTAGTCGTCGTTCTATGACATCCATATCGTCTTAAGATGTTCAGTAACCTTTTAGAAGTCCGACTACCAATTTAATGTCGTTTTTGGTCAACACGTAAAGTTCCTCAGACTACTTAGTTGATATAGTTATGGAAATTTTGTACTGTCTTAGATCTGGATTGTTAATTTTGATTCTTTAGCTATTTGTTCATTACATAATTGATGTGCCACCTCATGAGGCCTCAGTAGGGAACTGGTCTTAAATTGCTCCTTTTTTTTGGAAATATGTCAGTTTTCTCATTGCCCGGTAGTTTGATTTCAGGACCTTGAAGGCCGCGACTATCTGAAAGAATGCGCTTTTTACCCAAACACTCATGAGTACATTTATTTAATACCAGTAAATCTACAAGAAAAATAGTCTTAAAAAGACTTAGTGCACATGTTGTACACATTATTTTTTCTACACCCAAATCGAAGAATTGATTGCGCCAATTTGCAATATACAAATAACCGAAAGTTTTTAGTTATTAACAGTAATGTGTTTTGAACTAAATATTCACATAGTTCTGCAGAAGCAGTGTCAACGTCTCAAAAGTGGTTGTTTGCTTTACTGAAGACACATATAAATGATGAAGTAGTCATGTTAAACATCGTCAAAAATTAGGTTTCTGAGAAACTTATTATTGAGAAATCATCGGTGAAGAATTAGAGCGATTGCTAAAGTTGTAGGCACAAATTTAGTTTACTTGTGGACAGAATCTATAATTTAATAAAACAATCAATTTTTTTTTCAAATAACCATTGCCTAATTCGTAATCAACGACCACGAAAACCCCCGACTACTAATTATCTTAATTTTGGCCATCTTTTCGCCATCTATGGGACGATCTATTTTTATGGGTTCTCTTGGTATAACCATATCAATTAATCGAGACGACATTGTAATCAATCTTTTCGTCATCATTTTTCAATTGTAATTGAGATGTACGGTTCGGTGTTGTCCTTATGAATTATTCATAATTGATACATTTATCAATGAATTATAATTTTTAACGATGGAATTCTCATGTGCATACGGGTTTAAAGTAACTATTCATTTTTTTAAAATATCGCTTTCAATTTTTTGTTTTGATCTTCGAATGTTTTACATTGGATCCGGCTCACCATATTCATGATGTATTTGCATGCATTTGCCTAAAGAGGTTGAACACAATTAAAGCCTTCAGCCAACATCAATGGGACACCAACGAAACTACACCGCTAAGAGTTTATAGAGCTCTCAAAAGCTCAAAACTTGACTATGGTTGTTGTATCTAAATATCCGTTAAAAAGTCTAAAACTATACACAATATTGTTCTTGGTGCCTTCCGCTGAAGCCCCACTGCTAGTCTCAATGTTGACAATATTTTCTTCTGTCATATGCGCACGTGAGAAAGCATCCACCCCCGGATAAATCCACGGGTAGATGCGAAGAAGGACATTCCACCATCTTCTGTCCTTTTGACAGATCCTCATCCGCCTTCGCGTCGCAGTTTCGCGCGTAGACTCCTTCATCTACGTTGAGTTCTATAATTGTCTTCTTGGTTGCCTGGGTGTCTTAACACTGCTTCGATGAACCCTTTTCAACCTTCTTTACAGCTGTTTTTGCCCCCAGCGACGTTTTTTATGTCTCATAACCTTAAATTTTCATCAAAACGTCAAAAACGACAAATATTGTGATTGGATTAAGTGTATGAGCTTAAAAAGTGCGAAGTTACCATGTCGGGGGCTGCTCATTTTCCAAGATTTATTATGATAGCGACTGTTTTTGACCCCAGTGACGTTTTTTATGTTTGATTAAAAAAAATTGTTTTTTTTTTCTAATATCCATTTTGCATCTCATACTTATTATTATTTTCAATTAGTTCAATTTTGATAAAAATTAGATATTATATTATTATGTAGTGTATAATTTATTGTGTAAATGTTTTTTCTCGATGTATCAAACACACTTTTATTTGTTAATACGTTTTGGGCGTCAACAGCAATCTCCAAAAACGGTTAAAACAAACAATCAAGTTCTCGTCATTTCGTTGATGCTCATAAATATATGAATATAAACACTAATAATTCAAAACCCTAAAGAAAAAACAAAGAGTGTTATTATAAAATTAAGTGAATGTTTATTTAGGATGGAAGTATTCTATTTAAATGGTTGAGTCACCTATAAGTGAATCAGGCAAAGTAAATTCGATTCACAAAACTCACTGTCACTGTTACTTTTAATGTTTTGTTAGGTAAGAAAAAGTTTTTCAAAAAATATTCTTGTTTTGAAAAGGGTTTTGAGGTTATACATTTCTTGGCACGTTTGATAAAAAAAAGAAAATATTGTAAAAAAAATATTTTTATTTCTACAACTCACTCAATATTTTTTCTAATTTTCTTTGTATAATCAGAAAAATTTTATTCTATTGACAGAAAAACAATCAATATTATACCGGATGTCCCAATAAAAACGATTACATATCAGAAACCATATTTAATATACACTACCGGTCAAAAATTCAAAACTTGCAAGTGATTTGTATCTTCAAGTGTTTGGTGTTATGATTGCAGTTAGTCTCTGTGAAACGACGCAAGAACGTATTGTGATTTTGTTCGTATACGAATTTTCGTTCTCGCAAATTCCGATTTGTCTGTTTAAAATGGGTGAAACCAAGAAAGTATCGGTTGGAACACCGTACCGGGAACTACAACGTGAACAATACGCATCCACCAGGAGTTTTGGCAAAAGAAAACGTTTAGGGGATTTGAGAATCTGGTCTTTTTGGAAGAAATAATGGTTAAAAAATATTAAAAACTGGGCACGTTAAGAATGGGGGAGAGTTTTATGGAGTAGTCACTCCAAGTTTGAGGTTTTTGGGTCTAAGAAAAGAATATTGAAGGAAAAAAGGTCCCAGCGGAGGTGTAATGGTTTGTGGATGTTTTCTATAAAAGAAAGCTACCAGCAGAAAATTTGACTTAACATTTAACAGCATGGCAACGATCCCAAGCATTCCTCGAAGTTGTGCAAAGAGTATTTGGAAAGAAATTATTTAACCGTCTGTCGCAGATCTCAACTCGATTGAGTTGTGGGACAAATCGAACAGGAAAGTAGGAAAGTCCACTTCCCATTTTGGAATATCATGAAAAATGAATAGAACCAAAAATGTTTTTAAAGGGGATGCCAAAATTGTACATCGAAATAATAAAAGCAAAATGGGGTTACATCGGTGAAAATGTCATTATAAATATAATAATTGTTATGTTTTGTAGCCTTGTATGAATAATAGGGCACTCAAATTCAATGGGAGCAATTTCAAACATAACTTTTCCGAAGTTGCTAGCACTCCAAAAACCAACTTCTTCACGACGCAATCTGGAAGACTATTCCATGCGACAAATATAATTTATGAACCTTCAATCTTCTAAATTACTTTTTCTTCTTCGATAATCATCCGGATGCTCATTCTACGATCTGCACGCACGATTTGGTTGATTTTGGTCACTATTTCCGGAGTTGAAACAGTCACAGGGCGACCTGGGCGCTGGTCATTTTCAGTGCTTTCTCGGCCCTCACTAAAGCGCTTACACCACTCAAAAACACGCGTACAAGATAGAGAATTGTCTCTATTGGTTTACTGCAACAATTTATAGCACTCAGGAGGAGTTTTTTGCACGGCATTCGCTATATCTTCCCCTCTAGTTTGTTCCAAGAGCAGTAGCAATCCTAGAAGTTCTTCTTTTGGACCTTGGGAAGACATATATCAGACAAAAAGAAAAACTTATTGATAGCAAGTGATCAGGTGGAAGACAATCGAATATCTTCCACCTGCAACTATTTCGAAAGGTATTTAAACGAATTTTCACGTTAAAGAATGTCAAATCATAATTTAAATTTGTAGTGACGTTATTTTTAAAACAGAACAGAAGCAAGTAACAGTTAAACCAGCAGAAAAGGTTCCTTTTATAGTATTGAAGTATTAATTGAACCTCACACACATTTGGAATTCTAAACAAAAAAAATCGATCGATCAGTCAATTTAATTTATTATCGACGTACAAAATCAGTTATTTAATAACGCATAGTTAGTTATAGAGTCATTAATAATTATTTCATCTATCCATCACCTACTTTTTATTCTCGCTATCTCGCCGTGGTTAGACTAATCACGAGAATTTATTACCCAACAATTTCCACGGATCATTATCTGTGAATGATGATAAAACGTAGTTTTTAATATATAGATTACCATATTCGATATGACCTATTCGAATGATGTTTGTAATCGTTATTTTTATTATAGTTTTCTTCGCAATCTCGGTGATTGATTATTTAAACGGTGTGCTGATAAGAGGGAATCAAAATTTGTTATAAAACACACTCGACCTTCCTTTGAACAATCATGCAAATTTTAACAAAAAGATCATCAAGTTTCTTCGTTTTTTACTTTTCTTATACTGTTATATTTATTGTGGTCGTTGCCTAGTTCGTTTCTTAGACCAAAAGACTTTGGGTAATATTCTAAACAATTCGAGTTCTAAAATACGAGATTATTGGATTATTGCCTTCTTTGGAGTCGGTTCTACATTTTCAGTCCATTGTTTTGATGTTTTTGTAAACAAACGCGTCACCAATCTTGCGCATAGTTTTCTCATGTCCAAATTTTTAGTTAATAAGCGATGTACGCACTTTTCGAAATGCCCACTATGTCTGATAACTCGATTTGTAGATTTTCTCCAACATTTCTGGAGTCGTTTGACCACTGCCTTTGTCTTCGTACATCGTACGGTCTCGTTTAAACACTGCTACCTAATATTTCACTGTTGATAGCGAAGGAGCAATCTCACAAGACCAGAATCTAGATCAACTTTTTTCTATATTCACTATAAACGTTCACTATTGATGTACAGATTGTGTACTTTCTGGATACCATTTAGGTCCATAGTTTCTTGATTCCTTGCTTTTTTTCACCGCTTCCCTTCACCGTTTTTTGGTCTATCTTCCATTCAACACGTTTGTCTAACTCTGTCTGCTTTTCTCCAAAAATTCTTCTTGATATTTTGCTCTCCCAGATATCCAATTTTTGTTTAGTTTCATTAGTCTTAACATTGTTTTGTAAATTCGTAGATTTGGATATCTCGGACCGTGTACTTTTTAAAACAGTGGTAGTTTTCAAGCAACTACCGCCATCTCCAGGTCAATCCGAGTACTTCTGGAACCATCCCCGTACTACTACACCAATACCTACAAATCACAAAGTTATGTCTTCAGAAACTGAAGGTAAACTCTTTAGTTTACCTGCAACAGTGTGTTAAGTATGAATATAACCAAGAATTCCAGAAATTCCAGCTTAGTAATGAAACAAAAAACGAAAAAAATGTGAAAATGATTGTGATAACTTATGGAATCGATATGTAGAAAAACAAATATTATCAACATCGACGTAACTATGATAGATCACCACGTGAAGTATGTAAATTTTGATACACGTTTATAAACATTTTTGATGTTTTGACCTTCGTTAATATCAGTAGCCGGAAACGCCATTTTGTACTCGTTTAATTTTTTGTTTGCTGATTGTTGTTTACACATTATTTTACCGTTATTCAGATATGTTTGTTGTCTTTTATGATTGATAGGGTTCGGTGTGTTACAAATATATATATTGTACAAATATCAATTTGATATATTACTGTATTATATATTTTATTTAATTGAAAATTGTATTTCCAGGGGAAAATATGTGTTTCCATGGAATTTTCATACTAATGAAATGCTGTTGTGCATTAATATAATATGCACAAGTAACTATAGCACTGTGAATCAATCAAATCATCTCGCAATTTTAAAGACCTTCGTGGATTAGTTTAAAATTTTAACAGAAGCTCAAAAATGAAGCAAATAACAAACCTGATTTGATGCCAATTTATGCTTCTTCCCCAGGGGTGAATGCCACCCTTACTTAGGGGTGGAAATTTAAAATTTCAAAATAAAACCGGGATCGATAGAGCATTGAATTTTATGAAGAAAATGTAGAATGAAGTTTTTTATTTAACTCAATAGTTTCTGATTTGTTCGCGATTGAAAATTTTAAAAAAAAATACGTTTTTCAACATTTTTCCACGAAAAACTCGAAAATTACGCAGTTTCTGGAAAAAATTATTCCTATCAAAATTGAAGCTTATAAAAAAACAAAGAAATTAGTCAGTTTAAATAAAATTTTCTAAATAATATTCAGCAACTTATGAGTCACTGAAAGCCAATTTTTTCTATTTCGTAAATTTATGCAGAGGTTTAAGCTCAAATAACGGAAAAACGATCAATTTTTTATAAAAAAATGTAATAAACATTTTTAAAGTACTTTTGTCAGACCCTTAGAATGAGCTTTTATAAAACCGTGTAATATGAAAATTACGCGAGTTATGACGAAAATAAGTTCAGTAACTCGAATTTAAAAAAAATGTGGGTAAATTTGACACCATGTGCGGCAAAATTAAAATTAATCCCATGTAAAATTATCTTTGTTTAAGCCCTAATAACACGTTCCAAAAGTTTGAATGGTTTGGAACATGTATATTTTGAAAAAAAAGTGTTTTTTTTTAAAGAAAAACGTTATTTTTTCAAAATATCTCAGAAACTATTGGATCAACGGAAGAATTTTCGGTTTCGGTCGATTTTAAGCTTGAATTGTACTACTACTATTTGAACACTCTATTCTCTAACTGGTTAACCCAGTGTTCGTTTGATTTTCTTCTTCACTTTTTAATTGGTTCACCTATCTTCTTTAACTTAATATCTTTCTCTTTACATGCCCAGATCAATTCAACTGTTTACCCCGAATTTAATTCCATTTCAGTTGTCTCAACTGCAATTTTGTACACGAAAGTATAAAATGAGGTAACAAGCACTTGAACCGAAGAGAGAAGCTCGAAGTTTCAAAGAAACAAAGAAAGTTATATAATAATTATTTCTAAGGAACTTGCTTGCATCTAGATCTGTTGTGCAAGTTCCTTTTCTTTTCTATTTCCATGGTTTCGTGCTTATCTGTATAACTTAATTTTCCTCTTCCTGGATAATCCTTTCTATCAGTACAAGCTTGTTAGTTTATCCAAGTTAAAGCCTGCTTATTGTTATTCTAACCTATCGATATCGATCTGGAACTTTTGTGGATTCTAGTATTTGGAAAAGACGTGCTTCGGTAGTTGTTTCCACCTGCTTGCACACCTCCAAAGAAAAAAGTCTGCTTGTTGAGTAGGTCTTGAAAATACTGCTCTAAGTGGGATTAGATTGGACAGCTCGGAAGCGTATCTGCCATGGTAGTATCGCTAGACTAGAGACAAGTTAGTGAACTTTCTTATTTGCTCCAGATAGTCCAAGTTTTTCTCTGGATCGCCTAGTAATACTTCAAAGATTGACGAATTGTATACGATAAGAGGCTGTTGCTCTATGTATCTTTTTAGTCTTAAAAAGGGCTCCAAGTTAATTGGTTCACGTGACAATGCCAGGACATAACTCTCCCAACACCCAAAAATCGAATTTGGGGGTGATATTTTATTTTTAGACAGGATCAAATCCTGAGCTGCTGAGTAAAAACACCAGCTTGAGTGTTTGTAACATCAATCTCAATTAGATTGCTTTCCATTCATTCCAGAATGTTTTAAGATCAATATTGAACTTTGTAGAGTATATCGTTGAAGTACAGAGGATGAATCGGTCTTTAAGAAAGCTACAAAGTTTGAAATGCAAAACCTGTTGACATGATTCCTCTAGATTTTCCATATTTCTCTATAGATTCAGTCCATACGTTGATGATATTAGTCAGGAGATCCCCAGTTGATCTATGTTAACATTAAGTATTGATGATTGCTGACGATGTTAGAAGACTCAAGACATCACAAGATTTGCTGGTTAAGGACTTGGCAGACGCTGGGAAAGTATTTATAAAAATAATAAATTTATAAAATGAGTATCTATGCCTATGGTAGATCAAACAAAATTGTCGTCAAGGGTTTTTATAATTTATACAGGGTGAAATTTGGAAGTTTTATCTACGTGCCATGCATTAATTAAATGTTTTGATCTACTGAAACTTATTTCATTTATTTCTGATTAGAAAATAGTTGAAAAATTGCAGTATTTTGTAAAATTCCACTAAAAATATACATATTCCTTTTATCTGTATTATCGCCGAGTTTCATTGGATCGATTTTCAACGTGGTGCACGTGTAAAACCTCGTAAATCTTTGATTGCCGTGATCAAATCCTTTTTTTCCACCTCTAAGAGTATCCGAACTTACAATTAACCGGAAAATGGCAGTATAGACAGTTTCACTGGCGCGTTACGGCCAAATTCGAACAAGATTACAGGAAAAATTGCTAGAAGAACAGCTGCATATACACTGCAAAAATTCCTCCTCAAAATACAAAGATTCAATTAGTAGTATACTTTTTTGAAACCCTTATAAAATTGGCTGGCCCGAGTGAAAAATTTATCATAAATTAGTGGTTTTTAGGTGCTCGAATCAATATCGAAGATCGTATATTTAAAATCGATTCCATTCATTAATTTTGTTAGGTTAGGTTTTTGATATTCCACCGAGCATATTCATATCAAATGGCCACAGCAATAATCCATTCAAACAGGATTTAAGTCCAAGATATTCCTGTCAAGAATAATTTAACCATCGACAATTTTTTAAATGAGATCCAACATTTCTAGTAAGGTCATCGACACAAAAGTCACTTAAGGAATTTTTGATGATTAAATTTGTCAATATGGAAGGGAAACAAAAGGCACAAAACAGTTTTTGTTTAAATAGGGATCACCACTCAACATCCGCGCTTCCAAATTTTGGCTCTTTCCAACCAGAATCCGCACTGGATTGATAGAAGGTAAATACCGGTTGTAGTCATCATATTTCGAAAACCAAAGACAGTATTCGAAGGGCCACTCAACCTAAAGCGAAGACAGGATACAGACTAGAATCAGTTGCCTGCAGATTAGTTCCTGCGCAAGTCCATTGTGAAAAAAACCAGTAAATACCTATTATAGAAATCACAAAATACTGGTGCCCGAGGTAGACAGATACCTGAACTTTGATGTCAAATTGGCAAGAGACGATGAAAGAAAGTTAGATCTTTATTATTGGTTGGCAATCATCCTTTGGAATTCCTTACGATCTTCAGTCATGCGTATTAGATTTACGGCATCACGTACATGGAACATAGTCCGCGCCTGCCTTCTATCTTCATTCATTCAAGTCTATTGAACTAGAATTCAGAATGTGGAATGACTCGAGCTGCCACAGATTTTTGTCTTCTATTTAATACGACTCTGGATTCCTTAGCCTTTCATACTTCGAGATAATGTGGATTAATCCTTTACGTAACAGAATCTGTAGTTTATCCGACAAGATTACAGTTAATATTCGTAAATTTTTCTTTCATAGATTCCTACAGATCATACGTGGTTAACGTTTACCAGGAGTATCTTTGTCTATCCCAGTCCCTGTGGATAGTCCCAGAAAGTGATTTTACCAAGAAAGGGTTCAGGAACTATGAAGGGATTATCCGCCTTTATTAAAGCAAGTTAGCTAATTTGAATTTTTCAACTGACACAATTCGTTGTATGTAGTTTCGAAATCTAATTCAATAAATTACAAATATAGTTCGAATTTTTTACTGTGTAGATTGTTGGAGTCATTCTTTTAGAAAAACGTCGTTTCCTAATAATTGGAGTAAAACTGTGACTGCAACGAATGCAAGATGTCGATTATAAATGATCGGATTTCATTGTTATGTTGAGAAAATGAAGAAAAGCTTTTGTCTGTATCTAACAAGCTGAGTTGCCAGCTGACATATTTGAGATCAAAAAAACACCGTTACAGTCTGAAGATAATATTTATTCTTGATCTCCATTGTAGTAGGGACGCCGAATTGGGGATTTTGAGAATTAATCAAACGGAGCGGAAAACTTTTTCTAGTCATTTTTATTAACAAAAATATGTAATTGCTCACATTTTTCTAAGAAAGAGTTTAAACCTGCTAACTCATTTTGAGTTGTTTTTACAGGACAAAAAATAAGAAAGTAGTTGGTCTATTTAGAAAAATTTCAAATAGAAACTATAAATTAACAGAATACTTTTTAATGAAAAAATAATTGCCAACGGCTTTGGTTTTTTTCGATCTGATTTGTAAACCTCAACATACTCTTTGTTCAGTTTGTGCTTGATGATGCTTATTGTACAACGGGTATCAAACAAAAATTTTTGTGTATTTTTAATTGGGACACGTATTTCTGGAACCATCTTCGTACTGCGAAAGTTTCGCGGAAAAAGATCGACAAACTTAGTATTTTTGAACTCCAGCATTTAGTCTGGATCTAACATCGTCAGATTATTGTTTATTCTGATCCATGGCGAAACTTTTTCGTGAGAAAAATAAGAATCACTTATTTACTATAAAATAATATTTGTTTAAATATAATTAATATATCGGGTGTAAACCAAACAACAAAACCAGAACAGAAACCAATTAAAAACTAGCAAATACAATTTTGAAACATTATCGATCTTCAACTATCTAGGAATAACGTTGGGACAAACAACCAGAAAAATGATAAAGGAAAGGATACAGAAAGGTTATCAAGCCTATGTAAGAAACAAAAACCTACTAAAAAATAAAAACATAACCAAACAAAACAAAATAAAAATGTTCAAAACCCTAATAAGACCAGTAATCACGTATGCGATGGAAACAACAGTAATAAACAAAAGAGAAGAAGAAAATAACCGAAAGAAACAACACACGAAGAAGAAAGAAGAACAAAGAATAACGAAGAAATAGGGAGAGAACAGGGGAAGTAGAATAAAGCGAGATACAAGAAAACACAAAGGCTCAACTGGGCCGGGCACATAATGAGAAGAAAACCAATTGAAATGATCAAAAGAATAACGCAATGGATACCATTGTGGCCAAGAGAAGAGAAAAACTCGGAGAAACGAAATAGAGGAGGACATGAGAGCCCTCAATATAGAAAGCTGGAAAGCCAAATGCCGAAACCGAAAAGAATGAAAAATAATAACAAAAGCGGCAAAAGCAAACGACAAACTATGAAGAGAATAAAAATTAGAAAACGAGGAGTAATCCACCTCAAAGAAAAAGGATTTAAAGCGCCAAAAGCGATAGCCATAATCCACATGGGATTGAAAGGCTTGATGATGATGATGCATAAATGATAAACACCTAACCATTCTCATTATACTGGTCTTATGTCAACTTATATTTCCTTGTTCCAGATTTTGTTAAAGATCTTTTTAAAAATATTTTGTCGGAACACCCTGCACAATAATAATTAATAATACACAACTTTTCAGGGGCTCTATAAAATCCCCTCGAAATCTTTCAATTTCCAAGACAATCATTTTATTTTCAAGACGGTAGGAAAAAGAGAAAACTTGCTAACAATTTTCTCATTTGTCTCTTAGTTTTCCCAAACAACGCGTTTGTATAGTTCAAATAATTTATTAGGTGAAAATCCAATTACGGATAATTTAGAAATTTCGATTCATGTACTATAATTAATTTTACTCGCATACTTGCGTTGAATTAAAATCACAGTGGTTGAACAGATATTTATATTCACTTGAAGATTTTATCGGAATATTTATATTAACATACCAAGCGACACCGAAAATTATAATTACGCGACCATCAGCTTTTCAGTATTCCGCAATCTGGGTTTTGTTTTTTTTTCCCTAAAACTTCGATCAAACGAATTTCCACAATGTGAATTATGTTCAAACCTCAAACCGCTAATTCATTAGCTCAAAAATTGACGGTTTACAACATAAAAACACCATTGTAGAAAGTTTCAAATTTAACGAGACTCATAACAATTTTTCGAGTTTTGATCGTCGTAGCAACCAAGAAAGAACTTGACCTCTACATACCCGTGTGTATGATACACACTCCACCCACAGTTTGATAGAGTGGTATTCAGGTACAGGTATTCAAAAGGCTCAAAATGGTGTCAAACCTCGGAATTCTTTAATGCAGCTTCGATTTTCCTAAAAATTTAGAATCAAGTTCATCTTTCTCTCCATATAAAAATTTAAATGGTGTGCAAATCGTTTTTAAGGGGTGAAAACCAACAGAAAAAATCCGTGCGTCAGAATTAGAAACTTTTCATATCCTATAATTCATAAAAAAATTTTCAAATTCTTATTTTTTATGTAACTCCATTAATTTTGAAGTTATCACATCATACAAAAAACCATTTTAAAGGTAATTTTCAGGGGTACAAGCCTATGTATGTTAGAAGGGCTTGAGACCCTCCACATTTTATTAATAAAGGGTCCAAGGGTTGTGGATAATTTGGTTATAACTCCGTCAATTTTTACGCTACAGAAAAAATAAAAAAAGCAAGATAATCGTCATAAAAGATGTTTAATTTGACTGTTTATTTGTTTTTTAATCTCTTATAGTTATCGAGAAAAATGAGCAAAAATTTTTTTTAAATAAAAAAAAAGTATTATTTAAGCTTATTTTTTTCAAAATTATGGATTTCTTATCAGCCAAACTTTCAGATGTCGTAAATAACATCTAAATAAAGTATTTGGTACAAGGAATAAGTTTAATTTTGATTTTCAACGAAATGGCATTAATTTTAGTGCATTTTTTTAGCTTTAACTATTTTATATCATATCTCATTGAAATTTCAGTCGAAACTATTTTTATCAGTGGTGATTTGAAAGGTTTTTTAAGCTCTTTAAAAAGTATTCTATGAATTTTTGTTGAAAAATGTACCCTTTTCCCGTTATTTTAGGTTAAATGCTCAATTACGTAAAACAAAAGCTATCAAGTATCTATAACTTGCTTTAGGTAGAACATTAAGATCTTAAAACATAGCTTAATTTCTTTGCTTTTTTATAAGCTTCATTTTTGTTCATTAGACTTTTTTCGATAAAATGCATCATTACACAGTTATACGTAAAAAACTATTGAAAAATGCGGTTTTTTTACAAAAAATCGTACTTTTCAATTGCGAATAACTCAAAAACTATTGATCTGGCGAAAAAATTTTATACGACATTTTTTACTTTAAATTTGCTGATCTTTCGATTTCTGGGATTATTTTGGGTGAAAAATTTTCCGCTCCCGAAAAGGGTTGGCATCCATGTAGATCTCGCAAAATTTCAAATAAATCGGTGCTGCATTAAAGAATTCTGAGGGGAAATGGTTGAATCCTGGCCTAATAAGGCAATTATTAGACGATAGAACCACTCAACCAGTCGCCGTCTGGCAACAAAGCAGCCAGAAAATCACCAGTTTTGAGAGAAGTCTAAATCTGTCGCAACTCATTAAAAAAAGTTGCCTCATACATTACAATTTTTTTCTTTAACATATCAATTAGTTCATCATTTTTAGATACCTTACAAGTAATTATATAATGAAAGTGTCATCAAATGATGGATTAGAAACTTCAATTTCTTCTTCTCCAGCTACATCAACTTCGTTCACGCTTGAATAGTGTTTCTTAACTGAAGTTTCCAAATAAGTTATGAAATTTTTCCAATTATTAAATAAAATTCGGAAAAAACTTGAAAATATAAAAAAAGTTTTTGGCATTAAAAAACGGTGTAATTAGCGTAAGTAATTAGCATTTGATTACTTGATTTATGACATAACCTAACTTGCAAAAAGAATGAAATTGTATGTAAAAGTTACCCACCCTGTATATATTTCATTTCGTGAAATAATTTCGCAACAAAGTTAACAGGGGAGAGGGCAATCCACAGATACAATTAAATGCGCCAGTGTTTTTTTTTGTTCCACAAACCCACTACGAGATTAATTACATTATAAACTGTACGCAGATAATTCAAAACGCATTTGTATACGGTGAGGTTAAGTGCAAAAAGGAAATTGTAAATCGCGTAGTGACAGCTCGAATGAAAGCCACGTAAAATGAAAAGGAAAATCATAAAATAGGGTAATTAGTCCCATAAACAATTGTTGAATTATAAACATCGAATGATTAATTTGATGTAAACATAGGAGAGGAAGTTTGAATAAGGTTTTGTTGTGATAACGAATCTAAAAAATATAATTTCTGGATTGAATCAAACGATAATAAAAGATTAATATACGTTGCATCCGTATACTTTAATAAAAAAAATACTGAATTAGACTATTTTTCTGTTAATCCAAGCTAATATATGTGGAAATTACGTGCATAGAAAACATCCTACTGTAAACTTTTTAAATCATTCATCAGATCGAAAAAATTGGTTTTTATATTCTCAAGAGAACAATTTGAAGATCGTTGCTTTGAAGAGCATTGTGCTTAAGGACGTGGTGGATCTGGGGTGCAATTTCTTTAGGAACATTATGCAAGACAGTTCACCACCAGAATCGTGCAAGATTACATCGGTTTTAGGGTTATGGAGTGGCCAACATACAGTTCTGACCTATATCCGATAAAACATTTATGGGATGAGCTAAAAAGAAGATTTCCTACCACAAACTCGATCACAGAGCTTCGAAAAGATGGTTTTCATAATCTCAAGAGAGCAATTTGAAGATCGTTGCTTTGAAGAGCATTGTGCTTAAGAACGTGGTGGATCTGGAGTGCAATTTCTTTAGGAACATTATGCAAGACAATGCAAAACAGCTCACCACCAGAATCGTGCAAGATTACATCGATTTAAGGGTTATGGAGTGGCCAACATACAGTTCTGACCTAAATCCGATAGAACATTTATGGGATGAGCTAAAAAGAAGATTTCCTACCACAAACTCGATCCCAGAGCTTCGAAAAAAATGGTTTTCATAATCTCAAGAGAGCAATTTGAAGATCGTTGCTTTGAAGAGCATTGTGCTTAAGGACGTGGTGAATCTGGAGTGCAATTTCTTTAGGAACATTATGCAAGACAATGCAAGACAGCTCACCACCAGAATTACATCGATTTAAGGATTATGGAGTGGCCAACATACAGTTCTGATCTAAATCGGATAAAACATTTATGGGATGAGCTAAAAAGAAGATTTCCTAGCACAAACTCTATCCTAGAGCTTACTGTTATATATTTTCTTTAAACTGATACCAAATTACGAAACCGTGGTTTAATTAAACGTTCAAATAAAATAATAATAATAACAATATAATGTAAACATTGGTAATCCAAGGTGTGAGTATACTATTTTAATTAGAATTCTTGTTAAGTCCATGGTCATTGAACGTGTTTGGCGTCACGTGTCGGACGACACAGTTTATATAATGCACGTAATGTGAAAAATAGTTTGCGTTTAGTATTGTTGTAATGAAAATAATTTATAACGAATTGTTAAGAAAATGTATCAAAACAATTCATTCGTACATACAAAAAAAATATAAAAATTTTTTTCATCTTGACTGGTTCTAAGTTCAAATTTAATTGTTTTGTTATAATGTACTTAAGAACTTAATTGAAATGGTACTTAATAAGAAGTTTAATTATGTGATAAATATGTTACAAAACAAAACTAAATTTTGTAAAAATGGGGATTGCTACTTAATTTTTGAGATATGGCAACAATGATGTTTTGGACATATCCAATTGTAAATATTTATTTTTAATTTCTTATTCCCGTTACTATATCTTCTTGATTTTAGGTCTCTTCTGTTTTAAAATTAGTTTTTTCTTAATAATTTTTGTATGATAAAAATTGACGTTTCGACTTTACTTAAATTGTTTGGGTCTTTTTAATCATTTATAGCTTTTTCGTTCATATGAATATGAACCTCTTTATAGAATTTTTCAATATTTTTAATTGAATTCATGTTTTTTTTGATATTTCATGGTTTGTTAGTCTATTTTCTAAATACTGTGATGTCTGCCCCATGTAGACAGCGTCACAATTAGACACTTGATATATAATTACACCTTTTGTTTTTTGGTGTTTTAGATTTTAATTTAGTGTTTATGTCTTATACTAATATAGTTATTGAAATAATTCGATAGTATTTGGGAAAGTCGAAGTAAAATCACGTATAGAACAAACTAGAGTAATATTTATTAAGGTGAAAAATCTATTATTTAACGCAACCTTGAACTTGAACTTAAGATACCGTTTTGTAAAAGCGTACGGGCACTCAGTTCTCTTGTATGGAGCAGAAATATGGACATTAAAAGTGGATACCATGAACAAACTCGTGGTTTTTGAAATGTGGATCTTCCGTAGACTACTAATAATATCATGGACTCAATATATACCTAACGATGAATTGCTTAGACGTATGATATACTGAAATTAATAATAGAAGGAAAACGTGGATCTGGTCGCGATTGGACACATCATCATTTAATTCGCCGAACTTCATTAAGTCGAAATGGTACTTAAAGAAGAAATTGTTTCGTTTCTGTTTTGCTTTTTAATTGTTGGTAGTATCTGTTTCTTGAATACGTTGCTTATCATTTTTTTCCTGAAATTATTTTCATTCGACGTAGTTTTTGCTTCTTGAATAGCTAAAAATCTAAATTTAGGAATTGAAGTTCAAATATCTTGAGGATGAAGTTAGTTTCGTATACATACTGTTAATTTTATATAATGTGACATCAAGAAAATTGATTTTATTATTTTGTTCGATAGAATTGAGGTTTTATATTATAAGAATTTAATTTTTTATTTGTTTTCAATTTGATTCTTTGGTACGGCAGTATTGGAATCAAGATTGGAATATTTGCTTAGTTTCCTCAAGATCTTCCATTATTAATTGTGCTATAACACTTGAAATGGAAGCTCCCATAGCACAACTATCAATATTTCCATTTATTTCATTTTCATATTCGAAGTACGTTGTTTTAAGAGTGAGTTCTATAGCTTTTATAAATTCGTTTTTTGAAACACCTCGTGGTAAAGTCTCGATCAGATAATTCCCTGATGATGAATACGTAGTTATTCGAAAGCGCGGAATAAATATTAAAGAGTAAACTTTGGTTTTTGATTGCCATAGTCTCGATGAATAATATTTTAATTTTCCATACAACCAAAATAAAAACCTAACTCAATATATGAGGGCATTAAACCAGAAGAAAAATAGAATATTTTAGTTAAATTTGTATTTATATTTTGTATTATATCTTACACGTGAACAACTTTTAAAACCACATAAATCTTAACATGCAAACTTCGCAAAATTTGTTGTGGATGTTTTTTTTCTCTCATACAAACCGCTAATATTTATAGCATATAAATATTTGTACGAAATTAGTAGATACATCCTATTTGAGGAATGTTAGGAATTTCGTTTGTCTACATTATTAAACTATACACAGTGCTGATACAGACATTTTTATGCTTGCAGATATTTACAACGTTCATTTTTATTGAACAAAAAAATGCAGAGAAGTTATTTTTAGAAACTATAGAATATAATAAAGGAAATTGGTGACCCTAAAACTGATTATAAAACATTCTAGAAACATATTAAGTTGCGGTAACACTTTTGGGAAGTAAATTCGAAAATAGGATTATAATTGGCTGCTAAATAATTGATTTTATTTCAGTTGTCGTTTAGGATAAAAAGCAATATTATCGAAATCATCTTGGCGGAATATTTTGTTGTTGATTTCTGCTTTAAATACGTCACCTAATTTCCAACAAATCAGCAACTGTTACGGAATTAGGTTACTAGAACCTGTGTAGAAGGAAATAAATGAAAAATAGGACGTGGTCTTGAGATATTTCGTTGTTAATTTGTTGCTACTAAAGGCGCCTGACACACAAATGGCGCTGCCATTGTCAAATCCATATGACGTTTACGAAATACCAACTTTCATCCACCGTATAGTCCAGATCTGGCCCACGATGAATATTGGATATTCGCTGAACTCAAAAAAATGCTTTTAGTTACAAATGTGGCTCCAAAGGTTAACAATTTATAATCTCTATGAATATTTTGATGAATGGAAGCTCTTTCTAAAGCAAATTTATCCAATTTAATGAAAAAATGTAGAAAATTATTAGAAAATTTGTAACTGCCGTAGGTTAATAGTGCAAAATCAATAGACGTCACAAAAGAAATAACTTTTTTCGAGTTTTGAGGGGCCTCATTAAAAAATTTGGTTTTCGGAGACGTCGCAAAAGAAATAAGTTTTTCCAACAGAACTCTATCATTAGGGTCTGAATAATCTAATTAAATTCTGCAGGATAGATCAATTTTTTGAACACGTCATAAAAGAAATGTCTTTTTCCTAATTCCGGAAAAGTCATTTTTTCGTGACGTCTTCGAAAAATACTTCTGAGACAGCAATAAAAACTTAGTACAAAATGGCGGTGACGCTTGATTTGAATTAGACGATAGGCCGAATTATATTCATAAATCATTTGAGATCAAAAATGAATTTAGTAGGTTTAAATTATACGATATTGCGATTTTGATAGTTATTTCAAAGATTTCAATCAGTTTAATTGGAGGATCGATTTTTTAAAATATTGAGGTTAGTATTAATTTTGGGTATGGCAATTTACCGTTTGATTTAGCATTCATATTTGCTTTGTTCGATTGGATTTTTTCCATCGAACTAATTTTGAAAGAAGTTGATGCGACATTTTTTCATATCTGTTTACGTAAACCGCATGTATTTAGCAATTCATTATACTAATTGATACTAATTTATATTTTAATATATTCAAATGATTGAGTGAATAGAAATTTATTCAATGAAAATGAAACAACTGCAAAATTATTAAAATTTCAACGTATGGCATCATCATCTGCCATTATTTATAGCAACGAAATTATACACTAAGTAGATTAAAAATTAAAAAGCACAAAATAAAATTCTTGTAAACCGTTTGTCTAATTGCATAAATCTCGAGTTTCAATGTCTGATTTTAATCCTTGTAATGTGTTTAATTTTTGTATAATTATACAGCCGAAGTTTAATTATTTCTAACCGAATAACATAACCTCATTTTTTTTATTTTAAATATTAAACAGACCGATAAAGAGCAGTGGAGTATAGGGGGTACAAAATACGACAATTGGGAGCAATTTACCTCTATACCGAAATAAAACCTCGGATAGTTATAGGATCTTAAAGTAGAGTCCAAAATTTTGAAAAAAATTCATTTCTCTACAACCCTTTGACTTAAAAATATTGTATGACATTGTTAAAGTCATTAAGTGATTAAAAGAAGAAGAAAAAAAAAACCAGAATGGTTCAATCGCCTTCTACTTACCATTACTTAATGTCTTCAACAATTTTGAGCCCTATCTAACCTCTTCAAGCATCTAACTTCGTATAGAAGTGAATTTGGTTTGTATCGGTTCGTATGTGGGACACCCTGTATAGTTATGACGTCATTTATCAACGTCTTTTGAATAGACAAGTGAATTTTTTTTAGTAATCTACAGTAAATGTTCTGTTAGTTTTGATTTATATGTTTCTCGTTACGAGACGTCCTATATAAAGTATATAGATAATTTAAAAACAACATTCAACAATGCGGAAGTACGGTAGTTTAAGAAAATGAGGCTATTTCAATGCGATTCGCCTCTCTCATTCAAATATTAAACCTGCAAGAACAAAACCAAATGAAGCGAGAATGTATATCACGAATCTGACAACCCATGTTGATAATAAAGAATCGTGTGAATTGGTTTGATCGATTTCGATATATACAGTGTGTCTACTTAAGTTTAAACAATTTTTTTAGTACTCCTTGAAAATATGTCTAATGGGAAGGTGATTCACAAGTATTCATTTTTTGGCCTTCTAGGTCTGCTGATTTGACTCTCCTTAACTTTTTTGTTACTTGAAACAGCAGGTTTATCAGCGATGACCATTTGGAGAGGATTATTTTTGAAGATGCCAAAAGACTACTCCAAATATGATAAGGAAAGTAATACAAGAGTTTGAGAAAAAAATAATTAAATGTTTACAAAGAGAAGGTGGATATGTCGAAGCTGTAGGACAAAACAACTTATAACATTTTTCTGAATTGTGAAAAATAAAGATACTTGCAAAAAATACACATTTTTTGACAAACCTCGTATACTACTTTAAAAAATTAATATCTGATGCTTGCATTTTAACATTTGGACCATGTAGAACTTTTAAGAATAACTTTTTTTCATAAAACTTCTAATAAAAAAGTTAGTTCCATTTGATTTCAACTTAAGTAGTATACATAAAAAATAGTGGCATTGGCATTTAATCACTTGATACGGAATGACCCATATCTCCGTAATTTTTAGCTGTAAACGTAAACCTTGTTTGTTAGCATATAAATTTGACACCTTCGCTGGACATGTTTAGCTTTTTATCGAATTTTTTGGCACGAGAAAAATAATCCGTAGATATATGTATATCGAGGACAAAACGTGACATTTGAATAAAGAATTCAGATAAAAGTTAAAAACAAACTTTTACGAGGTAGTTAAAATTATAAAATACACAAACATGATATCCATCGTTCAAGTTATACAGTTCAAAAATAAATAGAACACAAAGTTTTCATTAGAAACTGTCTTAATTTTCTATTAATTTCATCAATATACTTGAGGTTATGATGGATGAGATTACAACTGAAACGGTTTTTTTTAGGTTACCATGTTAAATTTTGTGTTTGCTACCATATAATATGTTACTTCTGACCATAGTTAATATATAATAGATAATGGTCACAAATTGTCGTATTAAATATTTTTTTAAAACTTTCTCGTCATACAAAAACGGTTAGACATTCGCTTTGGTATTTATACTGTTAATTTCCGCCACGAGTCTAATGTCATCTGTCAAAATTTCACATAAACTATTTCAGATTTTGTTGATAAAATCTATAGCCTTGTACGTCGGAGAATATTTCGATCTTTGAAAGTGAGTTGATTAAAAAATTCAATCATTACATTCCAAAGGAAAAATACAGTCGAAATAATGGACTTCGATTCTTAATACGCAGTCATACAAATACACTTCTGTCAACTGAAAATGCATACATTTAAATTTTGCCTGCGTAATCAGGGTTCCAACTAAATGTCACTGTCATTGTCAATGACAGATAAATAATTAATTTCAGTTCAGTTGAAGTAAAAGTGTACTTAATACCTCCTTAGTTAACTGAAATTTACAAAAACTGCCATTATGGACAAATTGGAAGATAGCTGGTCTATCAGAAGACTGGAAACTCAACTAGGTTTTAATGCGAGTATGGTAGTCATAGTGAAAAAGCGATAATATTGGTGAACATGGCAACTGTCAAGTAAATTGACACTGACAAAAATCTGTCCCAAGACTTTGATGTTAATTCAATGAACAGACGTGTACATAACCCTACATACAAGACTTATGAAATTGATGATCTGATTATGCAATAGTTGTATGCATGTATTAATTTTGGATTTCGTATAAACTGCGATCCAAAGGATCCATCGTGTCTTGCAGGAGAACCCAGTGTTTACAGCTGATCCTTCAATTCCACTCCTTTCAAAAAATCTAGAATGTAGTATGGTTTTAATTGCCAGAGATCATAGTTTTCTATTTCATACGCACCCAGGTGTAGTGCTCTGAAGTTACTTAGTGTTTCACAGAGAATTTGGATAGAGGTTTCGTCCTCTGTACAACAAAATCTGCACATCGCATTATCTGCTAGCTCTGGCTATCAGAGTGTTTGTTTCTGGACCCGTACACTCCTATTCCAGTTCTGTTTGCTGTTTTTGATCCATCCGTATACAATTTAATGGCATTTTATTATTGAGGTGAAGTTTTTCTCGAAGCTAAACTTATTCGTTGCAATATCCTGAGGCATGTCCCAGGGTTGGTCATTATTTACTAACGGGATTTCTTTGATGATTTCTATGTGGAGAAGTGGGAGATTTAGAATCACTTCTAGTGCAGCTGTTGGGCAAGGTTTAATGGCACCAGTCGCACATAAGCAAGCAACCTCGAGGTTCTAGTACCCCAAACCACTGTCCCATATGTGATGATTGATGTAACAATTGCCATGTACATCAACCGTAGGATCTTTGGGTTACAGCCTCGATTCCTCCCTGTGCACCATCAGGGCTTTTGAGCATTTGGTGATTATCTCTTTTTCGTGTTTGTTCCAAAGAAATTTATTATCCATCGTGAGTCCCAGTCTAGTTCGAAATTATAGGAGATTGTTACTCAATTGAAGGGTAAGAAGGGTAAGAAGCAGCTTGTTCAAGTAAATATGATAGAGTAGATGCGCGGTGGTTTTACAACGAAACGTCAAAAAAATTCTCAAATTGATAATTAAAATGAAAAATAACTATTTCAATAATACTTAAACAATTTTAGTTAATTATGTATTCAAATAATTCTGAAGTAAGCTTCGTACACCTGCAAAAAATCCCTTAGTTATTCTAATTAAGTTTATGTAAAGTTTTTTGCAAGTTTGCTAAAAGTTAACGGTTCATATTCACTTGATAATATTTTTCCTTCATCAGCAAATTTATTTGAGTTCAACTGTGCTTTATAAATTCAGAGTTTTTAATTTCGTACCCATTTTGTTTTAATTCAACAATGGTATAGAAATCTGTAAATTCCAGTTCATATTTTTATTTATAACAAATTATGGAGTGAATTTTTTTGATTATTTAATTTCTATAATAATAAATTTTGATAGTAAACAACACTTTTTATCGATACTACACCCAATAATAATAGACAATTTATATTGACACAAAATATGGCGGTTATTGTCTAAAACCAGGCCTAAAAATAATCCGAGATAAATAAATTTTGCCGATTTATTATAACAATAACACCTACTTATCATTTATTTTTTTTTTTTGAAATTTTAAAACCCAAATTAAACTGCTTATACATTATAAACACGATTAATATGAATGAATAACATTAAATAATGTTATCATTGAAAACCTAAAAATAATAAAAAATTCAATAGACGAATTGACACACACACATCATACAATTCAAATTCGATATTGATTATTTTCACGTTATGGTTAAACTATTTACACCAATATCATTGGATTTTTGTTAAATTTCGGTGTTATAAAAATAAACAGGTGTGAATATTTCATAATAGACAAGTCAAAAAAACCACAATTACCATTGCTGTTGACAATCCGAATATTTGGCAAAACAAATTACACGTCTAAAAATAAAAACTTACGTGTTTTAAGGACGAACAATACACCAAATACAAATAAAATCGTCTTCATATTGAAATAACAGTTTAAATACCACACACAAACTTATTTTACAAACCACTCACAAAAAACTGCGAATTATAACAGTCAAATTTGTACATTATACACTTGAAAACGCCGATTTATAGGTTATGTTTTACTAATCGTAGTTTATCGCGCAATACCGTCTCACATAACAAACAGATGAAGACTGGTTAAGTTCGTGTGTTTCGCAATATTATACTGTGTGTGTATGTGTGTGATCTAAGATGGGAAGACGATGATGTATTGGTTGCATAGGCTATTAGGCGCGTTATGGAGAGCTGCTAGGTGTGGTGGTTTCAAAGCTTTTATAATGATTGCAAGCATGCGGGGCTTTTCGTAAATTACAAAGGCTTCTTGAATATGCAGTGAATTAATTTTAGGCCAGTTAATGACCAATAAAAATTTTTTTGAATTTTTACATCGAGTATAGTTTAGAGCACTGATTATATATATATATATATATATATATATATATATATATATATATAAAGGAAACGAAAAATGCTACTTGTATTTTGTGCTACCTATCATTGTTGTAAAAGAAATACAATAATACAATCATTAATAGTTTAATATTGCTTCGTTTTCGTTTGAAAAATCCACTTATTTCCAACTGAATTTCTAAATTCGAATTTGAAAACGCATAAAATTTTCAAATACATACTACCAACTGGCCTAAAAACGCTAATTAGAGATATATAAATAGTTTGTACATGCACAGAAAATATTGCAAGTCGTTATATGAATTTTGTATTGGAGAATAAACCTAAAATGATTCAAATGAAATGGAGATCGATAATCGAAATGGAAAGTGTCGATAATAATTTACCAATTACTTATATAAGTACAATTTTTGTTTTTTATGATAGGAGATACGAGAACGGTTTGACTCAATATTGATTTTTCAATAAAAAAGTCTTAAGAATTAATTCATTTACTTTCCAATTGTTTTAAAGCCAAATATTTCATCATCCATGGGCATTTTATTGAGTAGAGTAGAATTTAAGGTTATGCAAAATCATCGAAGTGAAACAGTCAACTGTCAACTGTCGACATTGAAGTGACTAGAGTCACATTTAAGGAAGTTAAAGTTGTCTACTCTAGAGCGTCCTAAAGTGTTTTGCAGTACGGAACAACTTTTAGATGGCGTCGTCTAAAAAAATATTACGACGTCTGCTTCTTCGGAATAGTTTTTATTTTTAACAAGTATAACTCCTTATTGGTTTTCGGTGTAATAAATATATATAACTCCTCCATCCAATGGTTGTCAACTGCTTAGATTTCAGTCTTAACACTAATCTGAATTTGAAAGCATATTAAAATAACGAGCGCCCAAAAACTACATTTAAATTACGTCATTAGCCTATTAATTAAATTTTTCAAAGAACTAACTGGTTATTAAACTCCTAGCACTGCGAAAAGTAATAAACGAACATGAAAAGAACTTTGGGGCTTCCTAATATTTCTTCCGAGATTTGCAAGATGAAACTTTTTAATTAATCGTTGGTAGTCCTTTAATTCCGGTAATGAAAAGACATTGGAAAATTTCGTTTTCGAAAAATTTTCGTTGTGATTTTGTTTGTCTTGTTGGAAAGTAATTTCTCTCAAATTTATCAATTATGCAACTCCAAATGCATTTATTTCATCAGCAAACTTGAAATCGCTTTAATCAGACTCGATTTTACTGTGTTTTCATACGACGAGAATATATGGGGGGTTAAAAAATGTGTTAAACATAAATACTGGAAGAAACTACATATTTTGAACATCTGTTGCCGAAGAAATATTAGTTGTAGCTGAGGAAATTTTTGGCAAATTGGTGAGATAAGCAGTTCTCACTTTTATCAAGGGATTAAACAAACTTAGAAGATACCTAGTTTTGTATTTAATGGTGGAAGGAAAATTTTGTCACGAAGTACCATGAGTACTGGACTATATTTTTTTCCAGACTCTATATCTGTCTGTTTTTAAAAATATTTGGCGATAATTTGAAGATTTCATTGATAATTGAATGTAAAACCATGCTTTTAGAGCTTATCAAACTAGAAGTAAGCTCCGAATGCTTTCAAAGGCGAAGCCCCATGTGATTAAGTTAGGTTTTTCTGACTTTAAGTATAGATATTACGAAACCGAAGCGAAATATCGAAAAACTTCATTTTTGACTTATTTTGGACGGATTTACAAAATGTTTTAGCTTTTCCTGTCGCAAGGGAAATCGTACTCGTGTCCACAACTTGCATACCGCCATTTATCACGATTTTTAGTTAAAAATTCAGCAGTTTTTGCTAGGTTTTTCTGATTTTAAGTATAGATATTTCGAAATCGAAGCGAAATATCGAAAAACTTCATTTTTGACTAATTTTGGACAGATTTACAAAATGTTTTAGCTTTTCCTGTCGCAAGGGAAATCGTACTCGTGTCCACAACTTGCATACCGCCATTTATCACGATTTTTAGTTAAAAATTCAGCAGTTTTTGCTAGGTTTTTCTGATTTTAAGTATAGATATTTCGAAATCGAAGCGAAATATCGAAAAACTTCATTTTTGACTAATTTTGGACAGATTTACAAAATGGTATAGCTTATCCTCTCGCTAGGGAAATCGTACTCGTGTCCACAACTTGCATACCGCCATTTATCACGATTTTTAGTTAAAAATTCAGCAGTTTTTGCTAGGTTTTTCTGACTTTAAGTATAGATATTTCGAAACCGAAGCGAAATATCGAAAAAATCCATTTTTGACTTATTTTGGACGGTTTTACAAAATGGTATAGCTTATCCTGTCGCTAGGGAAATCGTACTCGTGTCCACAACTTGCATACCAACATTTATCATGATTTTTAGTTAAAAATTCAGCAGTTTTTGCTAGGTTTTTCTGATTTTAAGTATAGATATTTCGAAACCGAAGCGAAATATCTAAAAAATTCATTTTTGACTAATTTTGGACGGATTTACAAAATGGTATAGCTTATCCTGTCGCTAGGGAAATCGTACTCGTGTCCACAACTTACATACGGCCATTTAGCACGATTTTTAGTTACAAATTCAGCAGTTTTTGCTAGGTTTTTCTGACTTTAAGTATAGATATTTCGAAACCGAAGCGAAATATCCAAAAAATCCATTTTTGACTTATTTTGGACGGTTTTACAAAATGGTATAGCTTATCCTGTCGCTAGGGAAATCGTACTCGTGTCCACAACTTGCATACCAACATTTATCATGATTTTTAGTTAAAAATTCAGCAGTTTTTGCTAGGTTTTTCTGATTTTAAGTATAGATATTTCGAAACCGAAGCGAAATATCGAAAAACTTCATTTTTGACTTATTTTGGACGGATTTACAAAATGGTATAGCTTTTCCTGTTGCTAGGGAAATCGTACTCGTGTCCACAACTTGCATACCGCCATTTATCACGATTTTTAGTTACAAATTCAGCAGTTTTTGCTAGGTTTTTCTGACTTTAAGTATAGATATTTCGAAACCGAAGCGAAATATCGAAAAACTTCATTTTTGACATATTTTGGACGGATTTACAAAATGGTATAGCTTATCCTGTCGCTAGGGAAATTGTACTCGTGTTCACAACTTGCATACCGCCATTTATCACGATTTTTAGTTACAAATTCAGCAGTTTTTGTTAGGTTTTTCTGATTTTAAGTATAGATATTTCGAAACCGAAGCGAAATATCGAAAAACTTCATTTTTGACTTATCTTGAACGGATTTACAAAATGGTATAGCTTTTCCTGTCGCTAGGGAAATCATTTTCGTGTCCTCAACTTGCATTCCGACATTTAGCACGATTTTTAGTTACAAATTTAGCAGTTTTTGAGATGATTTCGTGGTTCTCGCCGAATTTAAAGATACTTCAATGATGTTTTAGGCCCTATCTATTTTACACTGCAGCTTAGCATTGCACGTATATGTATATGTAATAGCTATATGTAATGAACCAGGGCAATGAACCAGCGAGAGCAAACAATATTTTTAACCCTCTGGACTCTATGGAAGAGATACCAGAAGGCGATCCAAATAACCAATAACACCTACCACGAAAGAAAACACTTGGAACAAGGCGAAAAATTTGTGCTGAGGATGTCATCTGTATTTCTAATCATCATCTATCTTAACCTATTAAAATTATATCTCAAATTTTTGTTAAGAAGTTCTTTAATGATTTTTCCATTAAACAAAATAGAAAAATTTCATGGAAAACCTTTTTTACCTTTTTAAACTTAAGAAAAAAGTATAAGACGCTATTATGTTAATTTAACGGAAAATGAAAAGCATATCAGTATTACCATTCATCTAGCATCTCAGGTTTTATAGAAATCTTCAAACTGCAAACAGATTTCGATAACGAGTATGTGAGAAAAGATTTTTGCCTTTCAATTTCATTCACAATGTCGAATTCAACACCAACGTCTTGCAAAAATCCAGGTCTAAATCTATACAATTCCAAATCTTCCTTCATGAACCTTGGAAAATGCACCCATTCTCCCGTAATCATATTATATTCATCGACGCGTGCTTTAGCTGCATCTGTATCTATACCAGCGTCGACTAATCCTTTGAGGTTTTTAGGAACTATTTTTTTATCTATAGCGCCCAATTCGTAGAAGACTTTTTTTCCAATAGGTTTGGATTGTTGTTCTTCGGGTTGTTGTTCGGCTCTTTCGAAAACTTCTTGGTCCATAGCAGCTTTCATTTTATCCAGAGCGGCATCGAGTTTTTGCCTAGCATTTTTTTCTTTAATCAATTCGGATATCACGAAAGCCCAGTAACTGTTGACCTGCTTTAGTTTAACTAGAATTTTGGTATCGATGTAACCGAAAATTTTTTTAACAATCCAAATTGGTAGAAGCTGGATTAGATCTATTTGTTTGAAGGTAACAATATCATCCACGAATTTTTTTGCTAAAAAATAACAGTTTTATTTTTTTTATATTTATTTTATCACACATACTGTACCTTTCCCTTTATTCTTTTCTTTTTTACTCGACTTTGTAGCTTTCTTTTCCTTTTCTTTCGTTTTTTTCTTGTCTTTATTTTTTTTCTTGGTTGTTTCTTGCATAACTTCTTGTTTATATTTTTGTATTAAATCGAACCATTTTTTTCTTTGTTTTTCCACTTCGATGGTTTCTGGGTGTTTGGGATCGTAAATTTGGGAATTTTCTTGTGGTGGTTCCTCGAGTACAACCGTTGATTTAACACTTTTCGGGAATTGTTTACAATGCAACTCACCTAAGGAAATTAAATGAGTCTTCGTTTCCAATATTTCCTCACACACTTACATATTGATTTTCTGTAGATCCTGTATAGAGGTATGTACAAATTTCTTTTAACATTTCCTCCTGATATCCTTATCAATCCTAAGGTAAGGTTAATTTGTTGATAGTCGTCTAAAGTTTCGAACCATTCCAAATCATTTTCGATGGTTTCTTCCAAAGTTTTCTCTCCCAACATTCTATTATGATCCAGGATTAATTTATCGTATACGAAATTAGTTTCGGGATCTACGATCGAGTAGACGTCCATTTTGGCGTGACCCAAAGACATGACGCTAAATATTTGATAAAGACTTGCAGGAGAGTTGAGTCGTTTCACAAATTTTATAATAAGTTTTCGTTTGCTTTCTACCGACAGCCGTAGAAAATAATACTGAATCGACGTATTACGAAGAATGAAATGCTTTTCTAAAACACGATTCGTGTAGATTTTTTCTTCTTTCTTCTTCAGTGCCGACGATACTAACTGTTCTTCTTCTCCTGTATAAGTTGTTAGAACTTCCATTGTATAATGAAAACGATATTTTGATAATTTTATTCTTATTTATCGTACACACAAAATATTATTTTGAATAATTTTGACATTATGTGTGGTGTATAGATACGAAATGTCATAATGACAACTTGTATCCTTGTTTACTCTTTTTCTTATGCAAAATTTTCGCCACTGCCTTTAGTAAATAGTAATTTGATGACTAGTATCGAAAGAAAACACAAAAATTTTCTTTCGATACCAGTTGTATAATAAGAATCGTCAAGTTCCTCAAACTAGCTATCAAATTCTGATATCACCCCTTCATTGTTGTAAAATTTTTGACCACAAAGTAATTTTTTCAAGTCTGGGAGCAGACAATAGTCCGAGGAGGTTAAATCTGTAGAATATGGTGCATGAGGTATCAATTCATACTTTGATTAATTAATTTTGGCCATTTCAATAACAGATGTGTAACTTGGTGTATTGTCTCGATGAAACCACACTTTCTTTTTAACCAAATGCGGCTATTTAAGCTTCATCACACACTACCAAATTTGCGTAATTGATAGTTTTTCCTTTTTTAAGTTGATCCATCAAAATTATCCCACTTGCATATCAAAAAACCGACGCTATAACCAAATGGAACGGTCTTTGCCTTCTTGGGAGCCGGTTCTTCCTTTCCAGTCCATTGTTTTAATTGTTGGTTTGCTTCGAAACGCGTCACCCATCTTGCATACAGCTTTCCATGTCCAAATTATCAGTTGTTATGCGATATACTGCATTTTTTTAAATGCCTAGTATGTTTGCTAGCTTGACGATCATCCAGTGGATTTTGCTCAAGATTTCTGGAGTCGTCACCTCATTTAGTTAATAACTGCGATGCTGGTCCTTGCAGATCGTGCAGCTTAATTTCCGCTACCCAATATTTTAATTATTATTGAATGTCAGTTAATTCATGTTGCACTATTTATAGATCTCAACTAATGATTTTAAATGGTAATATCACCATGTATAATATCTTTAGAAAGTCCAAAGCACCACCAAAACAATCCGTCGTTCAATCTATTATCAATAAATTGCAGTTCATCATTTCCTGAAATTACCTTTTACTTCGAAGCAACCCCTAAATCATCGTGATTGATTTCTGTTGATACTTGTCAGAAGCTATAACTACCTTCTAGATAGACTTTCTCATAACACACTCGCAGTTTTCATTCTCTAAATGGAAATTGCATGTGTCAGCAGGTGCTGTTAGAGGACTCCGGTGAGGTCAATCGTGCTTTTAAGTTGCGATATTAATCTGTTTGACTAGTAATTTCCAATTTAATGCTGCACACAACTTCAGCGGCGTTCTCCGTTTGTTATTTTAGTAAAATAAATATTTTACGTGATATGCGAAACCATTAACATATTGTTCATCAAGAGAAATCTAGATTATTCTTAAAAGTAAAACCTGAAATCAAATTGAACGAAATGAGAATTGAACAAACAAATCTAATTGAAGAAGTTTTTGACCGCATCTTTTCAGTCTGCCTTCGAGAAATTTTATTTGGGGATGGAGAGACATTATAGTCTATTTATAAGATTAAGAGAGTATTAAAATACTAAAGCATTCGTTATTCATAGACGTATCACTTCTTTTAGTTGATGGAAATATTCGAAGCGATTGGTTGAGAAGTTTTCAAATCAGCGAGTGCGATTAAAATGATAATACCAAGTAAAACAAAGACAAGGCAGTCATAAATTGTCCCAAATCACCTCTGCTCACCTAATACTTCTTTACCATTTAAAGATCGTAGATTTTCTTGACGTCAAAATGACTTTGTATATTGTCATTTTTGTGTTAATTTATTCTGACGACAGCAATGAGTTCAGAATTCGTGTACTCTATTTGTTATATCGTCTTTTCTTTAATAGTAGAGGGTAATAAAATGATGAAGCATTCGTAATCCAGAGGCGTATCACTTCTTTTAGTAGACGGTTGAATTTTTTAAAAATAATACTGGAAGTATTTTCGTATTAAATAATATTTGTGTAAACAGTTCTTTTCTCACAGAACTACGATGGAAACTTAATATTCTTCCTATAATTTTTAATCCACAGGGTTTTGGGACTATCCAAACTTTTTTGCAGGACAATTAGTCAAGTGCTAGACATGGGGCAAGAATATACAACTCAAGTCATGTATATATTGTTTTATTTTCATCTAGAAGAACCTTATTTGAACATTTTATCTTATTTCTAAAATTTGACTTTTCTATATTCAAATTTCGTATGTAATCTAATAAGAATAATAATAATAGATCTTTGAACTCCGTCCCTGTGACATACTAGATTAGCGGGAAGCGATGGTAGAGCAGGCAACGTTTCGGATAAGAAAAAGAAATGATGATGTATGCGTTCCGTGCCGATTTCAAATTAGAAAACGTCTATATGAATAAAAGTTATGTGTGATAAATTTTATCGTTTCTCTTCCTGTTAGATTAGAAACAATTAATTATGGATGGTTGGAATAGGAAAATTCATCAACAGATGTTGTTAATAAGAAACGAATCATAGAATTTTTTTCTTAAAGTTTAGTTTTTGTAATTAGATACTATAACAAGTACTATCAACTTTCGAGTCTTCGATATAAAATCAATTTCCACTTATCTCTTGTTTGGGGAGAGATAATATTCACACGGTGCTGGATCGGGCCAATGCGAAGACTTTAAATTGGTTTCGTCATCAGTTAATCAATCATTTTTCGTGTTTATAATCGATATAATCACACGGTGCTGCATTAGGCGAATGCGAAGACATTAATTGGTTTCCTCATCACTGATTATGGTATAGATAATGATTGTTTTGTAAATTAGTGCCTTTGCTTACTGTCTTAGGTATCTTAGGTGTTTGTTTCGCCGTAATACATTCTAAAGACTTCTCGTGATCTTGTCCTCTTACCTCTAAGGATGACCTTGATATAGAAATATTCTCCTCCATACGGATGGAAAGTTTCTAAAGTTTATTGTCTTGTAGGACAATAGAAAGATGTTTAAAAAAAGCTAATTGACACTTTTCGTATAAGCACTTGGGAGTGTTATTTCAAAAACAAAAATAGCGTTGAAAATGACATTAATAAAACCAGAATTTCAGCAGCTGGGACATTACTAAAACGGTGAGCAAGTCGGAGGATTTTTGTATCTGTTTACGTTGGATTCACTTGACTTTTTATGTTTTTTTTTTGACGACAAATGAATTAGTTTATGGTATGTATGTTTTTGGAACATGTAACTGGTCTTATACAAATTTATGCACTCATAAATACTATAAACACTCCAACAAAGATCGTACAAACTTGAAATTGTTTTATATAAAGGCGTTTAAAGTAGGTATAACAAAGATACCAGTTAATACAAACTGTCAAATATGGTACAAAAACCAATCGGAACGAGCCTATTGTTTTGATTGTATATTTGTTTCTAAAATAGAATATGTTTGATCGACATTTTGACGTAAAAATTCCCTGGATCACGTTTGATTTTGATTTCGAGCGGACTTTTGATCAGCAACCACGATCCTAATCTAGCAGATTTGATTTCCTACGTAAACATTTTGGTTTTATGAACAATCCAAATTTTCTCGTGGAACCGCCCTCCATTAACAATGAAACTCTCATAATAACACATGACTTTATGAATGAATTATTTGAGCGTGAGGAAATTTCCCAATACGCATGTGTTTGTCATAAAAAATTGAACAAGTTTGAACCATCGTCTTCTCAATACAAAGAACACAACCAAAGTTCTGATTTTTTCATTCATACAGTCAACTTTCTTAAATATCCTCCTGAAATTTCAGCTTAAAACTCAAATTGTTTGAGCGTGTGGAAATTTTCAAACACGCATGTGTTTGTCATGAAATATTGAACAAGTTTTAACCATCGTCTTCTCAATACTAAGAAGACAATCAATTTTCTGATTTTTTTTATTTATACAGTCAACTTTCTTAAATATCCTATTGAAATTTCAGCTCAAAACTCAAATTGTTTGAGCGTGTGGAAATTTTCAAACACAAATTTGTCATGATAAATATATGCCTTGATGACCGAGAAGAAAATTTCAAATTATTTAATCAAGATTCCGTCTTCTCGGAACAGAAGCGCCCTAAATGCTCATTATTGGTCAACATACGAGTAACGAAACTGAGAAAATGCAAATAGAACCACCGAGGCAGAATAATGGTCTTCTGTCTACTATGTTACACAGAACAAAAGCTTGACAATGAATAGAGGATTGGATCGTATGAAATCTCAATTGGAAACAGTAGTAAGACAAAAATAAGTGAACTGTGTTGATTTGACTCGAATATTTTCTATTGAAAAGCATATTTTATTAATTTAGACCGAATTTTTCACTTTTTGTAATTAAAAAAGATAAAAAATCAATCTGAAATACTTGAGAATCCTTTTATATAACAAAAATGAAAGTAGTAATCGCTTGAATGAACCTTTTTTTAGACAAAAACATTTTATAAAATATTCATCTGAACCAGCAAGTACATTTTGACTCATTTTATCTTAATGACAAATCTTCATGTTGAAAAATATACTAAGGTAATTGTTAATTGTCTTTATGCGATCTGATTATTTTATATATTGATTGTTAAAGTGCTTTTGAACGCCTAAACTTATTCACCACAAGTTATCACTGCTTTCTATGCAAATTACAAATTTGGGAGATCATGGAACTATTCCTGAAGTAAAAGTAGCAAATACAAAAAAATT
The DNA here is from genome assembly GCF_026250575.1 of Diorhabda carinulata. Lineage (NCBI taxonomy): Eukaryota > Metazoa > Arthropoda > Insecta > Coleoptera > Chrysomelidae > Diorhabda > Diorhabda carinulata. The sequence continues at coordinate 20,479,922 of NC_079461.1, forward strand.
GTTACAGATAAATTAATAAGTTAAGAAATTTTTGAAGGTTATTCGTTAGGTCTCTTTGGATAAGAAAAAAATGGAGCTCATATGAAAAAGAGACTTAAAATCAAGGAAAACATAAGCATTTGTTGAGCATTGAGTTGGTAGCTCTATAACGGTCCATTTTGATTGGTACACATTTATTTGACAAAAAATCAGGGAAACCAATCGCAGAAGATGAATCGATCTCCGCTACGACAATACGAGCTCTCACACATCAGTTCAAACAAAAACGTTGTCGAACAATCAAAACATTGAATTCAGGGGTCATCCGCCGTGCTTAGCAACTAATGATATCTTCTTATTTCCGCAGATCAAAAATAAACTGCAAGATCAACGTTTTTTCTACACTTAATGCATTAAATCCCATCTTTAATGTACCTCAATCGAAATGGAAAAAGAATCTCGCATCTCAAAACTTCATATTCCAATTTTCAAATTTTCTCTTCTCATTTAATCGTACGATTAACTACTTTAACAGACTTTCCATATGCTACATATTATTCACGATTTCCAAAAACAACTGTTCAACATCACCCATTTTGAAAGAATTATTGTTTAATGGAACTTCTGGAACTTTATCTGTGCTTAAATCAGTCCAATCGGGTTTAGTTCCCAATGATAATCGAGATGTAACCATCATGTTTTCACCATTTTCTGCAATACCATCAATTCCATATTTTTTTAATATCTTTATGAAGAAAACAAAAAGAAGACAGAACCAGAATGGAACTTGCATTATCCATTACTATTATGGTAATTTCTGAGGAAGAAGATCTATTATTTTGTAAAAACATCAGCATTAATGTCATCATGTTATTACCCGGAACGAGTAGATATAAAAGTTAATAAACCACCTTCGATAAAACCGTTCGAACAAGATACGAGGATATATTGAAAAATTCTTAACCTACTATAGAACCAAACAAAATTTCAATGTCAAAATATTTTAGTACTCAATATATTCTCCTCTTAATTGGATAAATTTATTACAGCGAACCTGCAACGTCTCTAGACCTTTAAAAAAAATGTTTCTTCTTGTTCTGCAAACCAGACCTCCACAGCTTTTATTACCTCCTCGTTGGAAGAAAATTTACGACCTCCAAAACTTTTTTTCAGTTAAGGAAAGAGATGGTAGTCGGACGGAACCAAATCTGGTGAATAAGGGGGGTGTTCTAGTAATTCAAACCCTAAATCACGAATTTTTTGCATGGCAACATGAGATTTGTGTGCAGGAGCGTTGTCTTGCAAAAACCAAACACCTCTTGATATCTTTCCGCGTATTTTCTCTTTGATTTTTTCCCGTAGAGTGGTCAGTAATGTCGAAGTAGTAATCTCCAGTTATTGTTCTACCCTTATCCAAAAAATCAATCATGATTACTCCATGGCAATCTCAAAAAACTGAAGCCAGAACTTTTCCAGCAGATTTTTGGACACGAAACTTCTTAGGTCTTGTAGAATCAGAGTATCACCATTCCATCGATTGTTGCTTTGTTTCTAGATCGTAGAGTAGCCAAGTCTCATCCATAGTAACAATTCTGTTTAAGAAGTCTACATCGTTTTCAATTCGAGCACAGATCGAACGCGATGCTTCTACCCTTGCACATTTTGATCAACATTCATCAAAGATTTGGTTAGGATTCATTTTGCAGCAATTTTTCTCATGTCCAAATTGACGTGAACTATATAATGAACGCGTTCGTATGAAATATTCAGTGCTTCAGATATCCGTTTTAGCCCAATTCAACGGTCTGATAAAATCATGTTATGAACTGCATCGATATTTTCAGGGACAGACACAGAAACTGGCCTTCCCGGTCGATCATCATCTTCAATGGAAAATTTACCTCTTTTGAAGCTTGCAGTCAAATTTTTGACGGTTGCATACGAAGGACATTGATTACCATGAGTATTAAGCATATATTCGTAAATCTGCTTATATCTTAACCCTTTCAAATAAAGGTTCTTGATGATGGCTCGATACTCCAATTTTTCGATTTTCACAATTTCGGTGACATTCTTTTTTCCTTTTAATGTATTGCTTAACTCTGGTTTACTTTTCTGACGTTAAACTTTACACTGATACTTCCAATAAGTTATTGTTCGTTGCTATGGTAACGCAATATTTTGTTTATGCATGGAACTGGTCTAAGCTAACTAGATATCAATACATCCTCGTGACATCAAAAAAACTGCATTTTATCAAATTCCTTCACATATTGGAATAAAAGGAAACGAAGAGGTTGAAAAGAAGCTGTGAATAACGATGTAGGAAGTGCGTGAACTTTCTAATGGAAACGTAAAATGATCAATGGAACAAATGGTCAACGTCCACGTAGAAGACTCCGTGAAACCATGTACAGTACTACCAAAAAATCGTTCTAACGCGTCTCCGTCTAGGCCGAACACAACTTATTTGATGCTAATCTGAACCTACAATTACAAATTGACTACAAAACTCATCATCAAATCTACCACTCGGAACAATATCTGAGATTTTAGGACCTGAAACTACAAGCTTGAGACAGATCTTGATCATGAACTTAATTTAATAAATATCCGTTTTCGGTTTCAGTTTTATTTGACTAACATGTATTTAGTGTATGTCTCCAATTTCTTTTCCATAATAAAAAATCGCTTCTTTTTATTGAAATAAACTTTTTCCAGCGAAAGCACAATCAGAAATAGAGGATTTAACGTTAGTCTAGTTGTTCGATTTCAAAAATACACGTGAACAATAAACAAAAAATTTTATCTAGCGTTTCAAACTCATAATTCATAATCTCAACTTATACTTTTTTTATTTTCCTTTTATAATAATAACTTCTGTTTTTTTTTCTCGAAAATGGATATGGATTCACTTCAGTTTTACAGTAAATTTTTTATTGTAGTCAATAGATGTGCAGACAATAGAGTGTGATTGATTAATGACGAAAAAACTCTTTAGAAAAAATATTGGAATGTGTGTTGAAGAAAAATGATTAATCACACCTAATTCTCCTTGTTTCACAAGCAATTTATTATTATAAATAATTCTCTTTCAGTAAATATAACGATTTGTTATGAAATAGTGATTTATGTGAAAAGTATTTATTGACTAAAAGGCCTAATTTGCTTCCAAACATACAAGAAAACATATCACAATATTCTCTATTGAATTAGATTTGTTGTTATAACAAAAACTTACAAAAAAAATAATTGGTTGTTTTTAAAACTCAGTAGAACAAAGAAAATCAAACATCAGTGAGAGAATTCGAACTTAAGCTACAAATAATTTGAAGACAATATCCATGCCGTTATCTAAAACTGAATGCAGTGTAGGTAAGGTCCAAAAGTCAAAATCTTTCGTAGATCAATATTTCACGTCGTTTGACATTATGTCAGTCTCTTAATACTGGATTATAGTTTCCATAAGGAAATTAAGCAGATCCCTAACCTCAAACTTTATTTAACATTTTTTGGTAGTTTAAAAATGAAAAAAAAAGTGAAATGAATAAGAAAAAAATGTTCAGTGAATAACTGGCAATGATGATATATGCCGCTGTCTAGCTTTTGGAGCTCGATTGACAGGTTAGTTGTTACGCGAAAATTTACCAGACTTTTCCCTAGAATTGCAATAGAATCGATAATTTTGCAAGTGCGATATATTGCATGAAACGATCAGCCAAACTTCTGCGCACGGTTTTGATTAAGAAATAGTGCGTCTCGCATTGCATTGCATCATGTCAAGCGGCCTTCAAAGATTACAAAATATTTGTTAGTTTGAATTTCATCATCTCCTAGTTCAAAACGAACCTTATTTCGTATTGATCTAATCTCGAGATTAGTTGATTTAGTTTTTCCAATATATGAGTTTTTATTGAACCAGTTTGATTAAACTTTTTTACCAACTAATACTAGATTTGGTTCCATGAAACCCCCAAGTACTGAAAGGTTAATAAGTGTGCTAAATGATTAAACAGAAGAATAGTTCAGGACGGGTAATTAGATACTGAAATTGCGATCGTATAAAAAAGAGAGAGAGAGAGTTTTTGTAGATTTTGCAATGTAGCGAAATATTAACAGTAGTTGATTATGATTAATCACATTAACACTATTTAAAAATTTTTATAATTGTATCCTCCATTAAGATAAATACACTTTAGAAGCATTTGAACGATTTGTGGAAGTATTTTCTACATTACCATCGTTATAAGTTGCTCGATATGGCTTCGTATGTGATTAACTTTTCATTTCCTCTTTTGGTAATTTTGAACTTTCGCGGTCCCCTCGTTTTCTGTCTTGAAAAAATCTAAAAATCATCCGATTTCGATGAATTTTTTTTAAATCTTTGTTTTTACAGCGGATTTACGAAAAATATTATAGGAGTAAAAAAATATGAAAACTTATATTCACGTATAATTGTTGATAACTTTTTTCCGAATAATCAAATTAAGATGTTATATTTTTTTCATAATCTACACAAAAAAAAACGAACAAATTGAGAAAAAGATTTATACAAAACTGTTGATTCATCATGTTTTTACAACAATTGACCTTTTCTCACATATAATTATTTGTACCTTTTTTAATAAGTAATTATAAAAGTTTTACGAACAAAAACATTCTTAAAATTACTTATTGTGATCAAGTGTACAATATTAAAAGTTAACTTTGAAAAATTGAACATTTTCACTATTAAAAAAATGGTATATTACTACTCTATTAGAGATAAAAAATAAACAAACAAACATTTTTCAATGTTTTTTTTCCAAAATATATAAAATATATGAACTGCATTTAATGCTTTCTAAAAAAGTTATGAACGATTATATGCGAAGAAGTGCGTTTATGATCTCATTTAAACTCATAAAACTATATGAAATCCGTAAAAACGAAGATTTAAAAAAAAATTCATCGAAATGGGATGATTTTTTGATTTTCTAGAGCTGAAAAACGATGGGACCCTTCTTTTGATCAAGATGAACGTTTCAAGTATTTGTAAACAAGTTAAATAGCACTCATATAACAACAGGTTCTGAGTACGTTCACCATTAAAAATCTCAAACGATGACAATGTCAGATTTGACATTTCAGTGTTGCCATATGTCAAAACTTAAAAGTACCAACCGCCGTATATTGAAAGATGATCACATTTTTTATTTATATCTTTCATCCCATGTTAGACTTAGAACTCATGGACCGTATTTAATACTTTTGTGTCAAATATTCTTGAGAGAGATGGAAATGTTTTATTGTCAAAAAATTGTTGAGAAAAACTTGAAAAAATAAAAAAAAAACATAAAAATCACTAAACAAAGATACAAATAAAATAAAATTTCAATATACATAAAAAAATCTCAATGCATGCCCGGAATTAAATATTACAATTAGAATAAGTCTTTTACAGAGTAGAAGGCACTTTCTTTTCATTAAATACGCCCTCAAATTATTGCGAAATGCGGGAGAAGATGATTCCAATTGGCAAGTGATTGTGCATTTTTTCGCATTGTAAAATATTGAGCCCTTAACTAATTCTGAACGTGGAGTAGGTGGATAAAGCTCGTGCACCTCGTTCTTAATCTTTCTGAAATTGGTAAAGCATGCTTACGAATTAGGCAAACGGATTCAAAGATGAATTAGGAAGAAAAAGTCAGAATTTTTAATTTTTCAAAGAAGTTTCTCTTTTGTAGTTGGAAGATTCGCTTAAATTGAGTCGCACCAAACATACCCCAGAAGGGAAAGTTATATCGGAGATGCGACTCAATAAGGACATAATAAACTGTTAAGGGGGTGGATAAGTTCAGTTCTTTGGAAACTGTTCTCAGAGCAAAACAGGTGGAACTTAATTTCTTAGATAAGGCGTCAATATGTAACTCGTATTTCAAGGAATGTTCTACAACTAGCCCCTAGAATTTTACAGTTTCAACGACGTCAATTGTGGTGTTATTCAATAAAAAAGGCTTTAATATATTTTTATTAGAATCGCACCATGATTTAGGTCACTATATATGGTCCTATGAAGTGTCCTGAGGTCAGGGCTGCTCCAAGAGAAACTCCTGACTAATTTCTAAATAGACGGCATGGTTTATAAACAGAAGAAACAAAATAAAGCCTAGTACTGAGCCTTAGGGTACTCCACATTCTATTGATTTGCATCAACTCTTACAAACTTACTTCTGTTGGTAAGATATGACTTAAACCATGCGAGAAATCTTCCCCTGCCATTTTTTAATTGTTAATAATTAACACAATCGAAAGCCTTAGAAAAATCACAAAAAGTTGTTGTAGTGAAGTGATGGCTGGTTAGGCTATAGTACACATTATTAAGGTGGGAGAAACTAGCATCATTTGGGCATTTCTGTTACTTGAAAATCCAAATTGATGGTTAGTAAATACTTTCGACACCCACAATTTGTCTTGGTTGGAAAATTCGAAGTAAGGTCCTTAACGTGAATATAACAAAACACGCGTGGCGAATTACCACAAACACGTGCCATTTTTTATGACTTAATATGAATAATAAAATTACCCTCGACAAAGTATTACGAAAAGTAAATAAATTAAAAGTTTCGTTATTCATGTTTTGAGACGTGATATTTGATAATAAATTTGTTTTATGTTGTTTACTAAATATACCTAATATGAAGCACCACTCGGGTTATCGTGAATTTTTTGATGTTGCATAGCAGAAATAACTAATTAAAATGAGTTACAGAAGCTCAAAAAAGTTTCTTAATTGTATAATTTTATCAAATAGAAATTCAAATTGTTCATTTAACAATATCGAAACAAAACCTCGTCGGAAATTAGAATAAAATTTCCCTATGCGTTCCTACGGATTCATCTAAATCCCATTTCAACTTTATTCATTTATAAATTTGAATAAATTAAAATGATAAACCACACAGTGAAACTGTTGTACTGGTTTGAAGCTAGGCTGATTTCGCCGCGGGTGCTTTGCATATGCAACTTCAAACACTGGAAACTAGTATTAAACATAAAATCTATGAATCGAATCGATTAGTTTATACAGAATGGAGCACAGAACATATATTTCACGACTTTTGTTCTAAAGACACAGACATCTGTCATGTGTCAACCACTTCCACAAGTTCTTTTATTCAAATAGTACCATGTTCGACAGATGGCAGATAAGTAGAAAGGTATTATGCTATGTTAGAATGTTAATGTTAATTATTTCAAATTATTTTAACTTAGTGGGATTTATTCTACAAAAATAAATCAAAAGACCTAACCTAACCTAACCAACGTGTCGGAAAAATAGTTATTTGTATGCCAAGGACTGAAAGTGCTACTTTGTTGGACGAGTCTGAGAATTGTGAATCCAACAAAGTAGTATTTCAACCACGGCATACTCAACATTTTTTAGACGACGCATAAGATCCAAAACTTTACACCGAGGAAAGAAAATAAATAATAGAGAATTATAAACATTTTATTTATTGAACAATATAATGTAGTTAATGATATTTGCAATGTCAATATTAATTTTCTTTTTCATCATCATTTTTTGTTATTCATTAATTTACACAAAACTTCGAATAAAACAAATAGTTTCAGAAAATTAAATATTTAAGGTTATGCAAAATCATCGAAGTGAAACTATCAACTGTCAACATTGAAGTAGCTGGAGTCACATTTAAGGAAGTTAGAGTTGTTTACTCCAGAGCGTTCCGAAAGTGTTTTGCAGTACGGAACTGTAACTTTCACTACATGGAACACTCAAAACGCAACTTTTAGATGGCGTCTTCTAAAAAAGTATTTTTTAAGTACCTATTTTTGATTCAAAAATAGAATCCGCATAAATTTCTGCTGACCCGTTGGATTTAGTGAATCATTTTGGGAAATCAAATAACATAGAAACTATTTCTAATGCTGCGTGGTGTCCCAAAAGAATTATTTTGAATGTCCTAAACTGTTGATTGATGCGATATTTTAAAATGGCTTCTCTTTTTTATGGTCTCATGTGGGAAAATGGGTTATACAGACTAGGTACTTGAAACCTCATTCGAAATTAAAAAATTTCACCTATTATAGGAATTTCCATTTTTAAAATCATATTTTTTATTTGTTTAACTAATTTTGAAACATTCTGTGTATCTGAAAATGTTGCATTACAATCGTAATTGTTATTAATATGGCTACGAGAAAACGATTTTGAAAAATATCACCATTTGCCTACTAGAGACCGTATACGATGATTTTTTTAATATATATGTACCTAAGAAAGACAGAAATTTGATAAATTGGACTTTATGTAAATTTGTAACCAAAAGGGACATTAATGGAATAGAAAGCGGCATAATTTTTTGCAAACACTCCCCACGAAGAAGTTGTCGGAATGGAGAACATCTGCTTAAATCTGAAAACGCAGAAACTAAGACAGATGTTTAAAAGGGCGTCTGTTTAATTTAGAAAGCCTATCGCTAGAGTGTGTTGCAAATTTCAGATATAAAGTTGATAAATTTCCTCGAGAAAACGTGCGGTTTTCATGAGAAAAGCATTAGACAAAATGAAATTTGTTGAAGTATAATGATGATGGTTTTTTAAAAAAAAAAGTCATAATTTTATATCGAATTTCAATCAATTCTGCATCACTTGTATCAGAAAAACGGCGGTTAGTGAATAGTTGGATGGTTTATGGGATAGTAGAGTTCAGGATTAGCGGATCAGGAAACTGGCTACTTGGAGAATTTGCGGTCGCTTCAAATTGACAAACCATGTGAAGGATTGACTTTGGCTAAACAAGCTTCACCGCTTCCACCCACAAATTAATTAACGATTTCAATCGGGAGATACGAATGTCCTTTCGCAATCAATTTACTAGAAAACACAAAAAATATCGTATCTATCACCTTCGAAGTATAAACCTAGTAATATCAAAGTTATTTATAGTTTATAAAAAAACGTATATGAGGGCTGCTACTTAAGTTTATGGCAACACTGATATGAATATATCAAATCTGACATTTCCATAATAAAGTTTTTGAGTTTTTGACTACAAATTGTAACAATTTTTTATCAATTAAGAATTTCCATCTCTCTCTCATTAATATTTGACAAAAAAATATTAAATACGCAGTGCGGTCCATGAGTTCTTAGTCTAAAATAAATAAAAAATGCATCTTTCAATATACGAAGGATGGTTTGAGTTTGAGAATATGTCATCGTGAAGTTTGACATTTTTAATGGTGAACGCACCCAGAATGTGTTCTTATACGAGTGCTAGTTGAGTTGTTTACAGATACTCATTCAATTCTGAATGGTATCATTATATTTGTTAGACAATAAACAATCAGTGAAACCATTCGCAGAAGACGAATCATTCTCAAGCACAACAATGCAAGTTTTCACGCATCAATTCAAACGAAAACGTTTTTGAACAGTCAAAACATTGTATTGATGGGCCATCCGTTGTATAGTCCTTGTTTGACACCCAGTGATTTCTCCTTAATCTCGCAGATCCAGATCAACGTTTTTCTACACCTGAAGAAGCGATTGGTGCGTTCAAATCACATGTTTTGGCGAGTTTAAAATAGCACGTGAAACTCCAGAAAAAGCAAAAATGTCAAATAAAAAATTATGAATACGATCTACCAATTTACTCAGTCTTCATAGATTTCCAAACAGCTTACAACATTATGAACGATGAACATACAAAAACGAAGGTAAAGGCAAATCAAAGAATATCAAAATATTTCCAGACCAACACATGATCAAAAAAAGGGAAATCCTTATTCACTACGCTGTTGGATGTAGTATTAGAATGGAAAGTACGTGAAATCGGTTTGAACAGAACTAAAAACAAGGCAACTACTGGCATATGCAGACGATGTTTTAACATCGGAAAACCAGCTTGAGAAATCTTTCAGAGCCTTTATAGAAATGGCAAAGACAGTGAATCTATGAGTCAACGAAGAGAGAAGAATAAAGAGAATGTCAGATTTCAGAGCAACAAAAAAAATTATGGGCATAGAACAAGGAGGAACAAGAAAAAAGGAAGACCAAGGAATAGATGGTACCCAGAGAAGATGGAAGACCTAAGAAAGAGAAATTTAGAACGAAAGCAAAAAATGGGAAACAGTAGGAGGGAATCACTTCCATGCTATGGTCCTGAAAGTTCTGAGTTAGCGTTTTCTTATTGGGAACGTGGCAATTAAACTTCAATGTAGACTAACTTCAATGTATTTTCCGAGCTTTCGAATACTTATGTATTCGTCATCTGGGATATCATTAATTGAGATTTGTGGTGGCTTCCAGTTGCATAAATTCTTGTAAAAATGTTAATTTCTATATGAATATATATGTAAAGAAATAGTATTTCTTTAGTTTTAATATGGTTCACTTTATTTATCTATTGGTTATGATGTCTATGATGGATCTGTCATGGATGTCACAAATGTCACAGTCACAAGTGTCAATTTTTATTGATTAGAATAAGATAATAGAGGTTAATTAATGTAGGTCAAGAAATATTTAAGAAAAAGTTGAGGAAATAAACATTAAATGTCGTTTCTTTGTTTTTTAGGTGACATTTATTTACGTAATATAAAACAGTTTATTAATATCACTTATGTAGTGTATTTGTCATAAAAATAAAATCTTCGTTTTTCAGAGCAACACATGTGTTTATTTCAATTAATTTGAAAATCATCTTACATATATAATACTGTAAACTGAAGAAATTTTATCTCAAAAATTGGCGTGCGCTGATGAAGCACCCACCAAATTTTAAATATATTTCGCCGATTATCATAACAACAAACATATTTCATTTTCTTGAATAGCGTCGCGAGTTTCAATGCAAATAACATATAAATTATGCATCATTTTCGTGATGACCCGAGGTCAAAATGAGCTTTCTTCTTTTCCATCACATCCCATTTATTTAAATTCGTTTCAGAATAAACTGAATGTATTTAAAACGACCTGAAAATCGAGACTCATATTTTTGACTCTAATCCTAAATCTACCTAAATATGCACATTAGTTAGAGAGCAATTCGTTATACAGTGTGTAACAGAATTATAGAACTAAATAGTTCGTTCTCATTCTTTAGAATTATATGTGTCTAGAGGTTGAATCGCGCAAATTTTGGAATTCCGATATGTTCGAGGTCATATTTTCGAGAAGACAATTCTAACTCAAGTGATAAACTATACAGGGTCTGTTCTGAAAGTAGGCTTTCCACTAAGGGAACGTGTGGAGAACGATATTTTGATTGCAAAAAAAATTGGCAGTGATTTTTATAGAATATAACTTGCGAAAAAAAACTTGTGTGAATGTTACCAGTACAAAAAACTTTGGTTATCTAATGTGTTTTATAACGTGGAGACTGAATAATCTAATTTTTCTTCTACTTATATTCCAAACAATTCATTTGGACTCGAAGGATACGAAAAGAAAGATATCGATTGCCCTTGACAACAATTTGTAGTTACCTTACTACCTTTGAATGGATATTTTATGCCATATAAAATATTTTATTTACTGAAAAATATCATATATTCATCAAGTTTCAGCTACAAACATAGGATATATCTGTAATTTCTCATCAACTGTCCTTCCCCGACCTGTTCAAGGTCAAGGTCTTCATCACTGACATTATATTGCCTTTTTTTCCTGTCATTAACCTTTTTAGGTATCCTCCATCGATCTTCTCTTTTTTAAGATCTTTTCCACATTTCTTCTTCTTCTTCTTCTTGTAGTAGGACGAGGTCCTGTCAGGTCTGTCATCTGCCCTCTTGTGACGCCGATGTCCAGCTATTATACCAGCGTTTTGGGGGCCTACCGATTGGGCGTCTTGTGTCTGGTTTCTGTGTTTTGGCCCATTTGGCAATCCGTTCTGGAGGAGCCATTTATTATAGTTTTTTCTATGTAGTTCAACTATAAATATTTGATTGTACTCTATTAATAAGTATTTTCGATAAATAATTACAATTTATGATAATTTTCTTCAGAATTTCTCCGATTTCGCAACTTCAAACTTCTATAACTCAAAAACGAGCTGTCATATGAGTAAATTTTTCTAATGTAACAGCATTTTCACGTCATTTACTCACTTCCGGAACTAATAAACGTTATTAACATCTTACATCCCTCGTAGTATGAATAACTTCGTTGAATTGTCAATATTATTCAATTGACAAGGATAATAAGTGTCAATACCTATCAATATTCTCATAGTAAACCATATATTAAGTGATAGTAGTATATGAATAAACGGGATCCTGTGAACATGGTCGAATTAATAGAAAGTTACATCCCGTAGATTTAACACATTACCGCAAAATGTCAGTCGTGTGCTGAATATCATGATTAATCAATGTTATCTCCAGGCACGAGGTTGTTGGAGTTTTACATCCGAAATACAATTAATTGAGTCGATGGGTTGTAAAGGATCGTCGAGCCAATCGGCCAATCAACGACTGGAAACAAGAAATGGAATTCAAATCAATTTATTATTTAGTGAATACAGGATCCCTCAAAATGTTCGCATGCGAGTTATATCAATGCATTAAGCGGAAAAAATCGATTAAAAATCACCAAACGATCACATGTCTATAACGCAAAGTTCAAAAATGCGGTATGACTTTTTCGACCGCTCGATAGGGAGGAACTTAAACGTTTCTACAAGCTTTGATTGGCTAAACCTTACTGTTAATTTGCGATTAATAATCTATGAGTTATAGACATGTGATTGTTTGTTGATTTTTAATCGATTTTTTTCGCTTAATACAGTGATATATCTGCGAAAGTTTTGAAAAACGCTGTGTGATTGAAATCGAGTAAAAACTCAGTAAATTAACATTTCAGTGAGAAATAAATCAAATAAATTAAAGGTTTTTAGATATAACTATAGTGGTGGGTCAAATTTTGAATGTACTATAGTCGAAAAACAATAATATACCAATGAAAAAAAAATTGACACACCAGGTTTCTTTGTGACATAAAGTTATATATTTTTATAAAAAGTACAAATATCACTAATATTTAAAAAGAATATTCCTTGATGTACAATAAATAGTTATGATTTTCGTGAATGCTTGTTTTCTGGTCAAGTCACCAACTTTATTTCCCTTGATAGCGGTCTTCTACCAAGGAAATGTCCTGGTGAAATGTTGTCAAAAAGCCCGAACATTCAGGGAAGAAATCCAAATAAGAATACAGGATACGTAGTACATCCCAAAGCTTTGTATGAAATTACAAGCTCGTTGATTGTAATTTTATGATTTCCTAGAAAATTTTGTACAAAATTTCCAGGGGACTTTTTCCAGATCATTCAGCTTTCCTTCGAAGTTTGTATCATTTATTATTTTCCGTATTTGTGAACTAACGAATATTTTCCCTCTAATTTATGCCTCGCTGAGTTTGGGAAATTTCTCTTTCAGTTGGAAGAATCCATTGCCATCTTCAGGCATAGTTATTACGTTTGAGCCATACGTTCTTTGTGTAGTGACTTTTCTGCCACTGCTATCCCATTTGCAAAGAGAAATGACATAACAATCACCAATTCACTGAAAACATTTACTATTAATGATGCCAAACAACACGGCGTCTTCAAACTTCAAACAGTGGTATTTTTCAAGCAATTACCACCATCTTGACGTCAAGCCAGGTACTTCTGGGACTCCTCTTTTATCTATATATTTTCAATGTCAACACTTTTTTCATTTCACGTTTCTATCCTTAGTTTTATTTTCTCTTCTTTGTTCCCTAATTTATTTTTCTTTACTTCGACGTTGCGGGACATGTTTTGTCTTTTTTTTGAAGCTTTTTATCCATTCTTGTGTTTTTTGTTTCCATGGTAGTTATTGACAAAGAACTGTGTGTAAATTATTATTATTATTATATTTATTATATGATCAGTAAATAAACTTTTATTTAGTGGAAAATCGACGTTGAAATTGCACAATAATTCAGTAGTTTGTATACGGAATTGTAAATGTATGCCACAACAAGAAATTTGCCCGAGGAAATAGTATAACAAAGCACAAACCGTAGATAATAGAGAGGGCCATTTACTCTATCCAACTGTAGGAAAACTTTCAATATATCATGGTCGAAAATAGGACAGACGTTTCGGAAAACTACATACAACTCATTCCAACTTTAGAGAATTATTTCGTATGCAATTTTCTTCCCAGGTCTGCGAAATTGGAGAAATAAATTGTATTGTTCTTATTTTTAACAAGATTTTGAAAACTTTTTTAGTTTATAATCAATAAAATATATTCCCTAGCGATGTTGTATGGACATAAAGATAAAAAAAATTGTTTTCCAGAAGCATCATTACCGTTGGGATGAAAGCGAATGTTTATAGAGGGAAGATCGATTATTTAAAGTATATATAACAACAATTGAGTCCTTCTCTTCATGGTAATAACCCAAAGTAAGCTCGACATTTCATTCGACCACATTATTATTGCGAAGGCGAATGGAATTCAGTAATAAACTGACTTCTAACTCTCAATTATGTCCAACGGACGTTCCAAGCCCGAAGGACCGTATAATACATCTTTATTAGACGAGGACAGCGTGTCTCGGTATACGGTACGAGAATCCATGGATGTTGAAAACGACGGTTGATTTGCTAGTTTTTTTTTCAATTTTCATCTCGGGATTTTTGTATATTTGAATGAATTTATTTAGTTGGTTGGATTGTTAGAAAAATATAATCTACAATACACTGTTCACATCAGAGATAAAGGCAAAACTGCAAACTTTAAACTATAATGAAAGAAAAATTCTTGGCAATAGTCCGGAAAATACCTGTATTGTATTTTCTTTAGTAATAATCGAAAACTGTTATGAAAAACGCACATATTCAAACTTTTATGTTAAATATTGAGTTAAATTCACTTTTTACTTCGTTATTAATAATATATTTTTTGTATATACCTCGTATATTACTCAATTCGATCAAATAAAAATCTGTATTAAAACTTATTTTGTTAACAATTAAATAAAAATTAATTTAGTCAAGAAATATTTCTAGTGGTAATAATAATCCCATTGACTGCGCCATACTATAATTATTCTCAATTAAATCAATTTATTTCCCAATATGACCGTTTTCGAATTATACTTTTCTTATCCTCAGCATATTTCTGGTATTAATGCACGTAGACAATTAATTAAGGTCGTTTCTATGAATTAGGCATTTGAAAATGCCGCCCACGTTTTCCAATAAATACAAGCAGTTACACTGCCACAGCTAACGTACTCTCTATTATATTCTGATGCTATAAAGAAGGAATCTCTCGATGTAACAGGGTGATCGTATCCACAAAAATGTGCGAAGAAAATTATACACATATTATTTGTTTTAACCTCATTTCTTCAACGTAATATGTTTTAACGATGACAATCTAGTTATCCTGGTACGTTCCTGTCTCAATAAGCTTCATGATTACATCGAAATAAGTGTGATGTTTGACACGAGAGTTAGGTTAGGTTAGGATAGACATTTAGATGTCAAATGTCAAGATTCCATACGGGATTACAACCTTTCAACATTCTTGCAAGACTTCCAAATCCTCAAACCGTATCGAAGTTTTCACAAGTGAGCTTAAATATCATTTAAATCAGGATGAACAACTAGAAATTCGAGCTCAATGGAAGTCAACTTAAGTAACATTTACTTTACGCAAAGTCACAGTGACACTAAACAACATTGAATTAAGATAAGAAAATATCTGGATATGTACTTAGATTGGAGATTAACAAGCACATCTTCACAAACAGGACGCAGCTGGGCGTTAAATCTAAAGAAACGCACTGGCTAATTGACATAGGGGTACTCTAAGTAACTTAGAAGTGTAAATACCGCGTGGTACGTGCCCAATTCCATCATCGAAATACATCTTCTAGTGTCTTCGGTTAAAGATGAACCCAACAACACAAATTTAATTTACAGTACCAAAATAAGTACCCTCGTAAATAGACTAAATTATAATTATGTGTTACGTGATGTTAAATAAAAAAAAAATATTGTGTTTGAGGTTATGTCACTAACTAGCTTGTTACCTACAACCACCCTGTTAAAGGAGATATCTTAGAACTGCATATATCATATAATTATAGCTGCAGCTGTTAGTCATAGCTCATTGTTAACTGTCCGGTATACGACAGCCATATTATTTATTGAATGTACTAAGCATGTATACAGACAGTTCATTAATATGAAACTGAATTGGGACCGCAAATCTCGACTATCAAAGTTTATAACAAGGCTAATAGTGTATTATTCAACGGTTATCACCCACGAAGATGAAATTGTATTATTTCAGTGGGTGGTAGCCGTTATGCACGAGTTAAATACTATATTTCATCTACAGATACGTATATAAATTGTTCACATCCAAAAATATTAATTCTAAACATGCCTAACACGTTTCTGTCAAAGCTTTATGGGTCCCAGCTATCTCAATCAGCTTCACTTTATCACTATCAAGACATGTTTTGGTTTTAATAGTATTTCATGCAAAAAAGCAATGCTTTATTAACACACGAAACTCCTTTTTGGTCGTTTTTTAAAAATATCAAAAGTTGTTTTACTCAAAATTCTATAATTAACGAAATAATAGTATGACAGCTGTCAAATTTAAAACACGTGTCTTTTGAAGGCTAGGGCTAACTGAAAATCATATTGATTTGATACTAGTAGCGTCATCTATGTATCAGTAGACTAATTTCTTAGCATGTATACACAGAAAATTTGCTGTACTCATATTTATGTTTAAAAAACAATTTTTGATATCGTCATTTTATAATTACAAAAGTTTATTTTGAACAAATTATTATACTAACAAGAATTTTAGTTTGAACTGAAAAAGGTTTCCATATTTAGAGCTATTTAATAATTTTCTCCAAGTCCGATCCTGGATATTCTCTAGAGAAATATTTACCAATTTATTAGAGCAAATATAT
This sequence comes from Diorhabda carinulata, assembly GCF_026250575.1. Classification (NCBI taxonomy): domain Eukaryota; kingdom Metazoa; phylum Arthropoda; class Insecta; order Coleoptera; family Chrysomelidae; genus Diorhabda; species Diorhabda carinulata. The sequence goes on from NC_079461.1 coordinate 20,496,890, forward strand.
CAAGTCAATAATGTGGATCGTAAGTTCGATTTGCTGAGAGACTAGATAGATAAAAGATAAATAAAATGACATTCCCCATCTCTTTCCTTTCCTTTCATACCAGTTTTTTTATATAAAAACTATTCCTTAGTCAAGAAAGATGCATCAAAAAGATGCTGGGATATCACAATAACTACTTTCTTTTTACAATCATACAGAATACAATGAATTATGAAATTATTTTCAGTTACATCAAGAGCTCAACAATACAGTTTTCTACTATTTGGATAAACAAATTAGGATTTGGGATTAAGCTCGAGATTCCTAAATGACTCAAAAAATTGTTAAAATTAGACATACTCAACATTATCAAAATTCTTACACGTAAAGAAATTTCTTCAATCGTAAATGAAATCAAACAATTCTACATAGTTGGTTATTTGTTTAATTAACGCCAGACGAAGCTTGACATTAATATACAAAACTAAATCAAATATAAAATATGTTCAGAGTCTACGTCTGCAGCAAATATTTAGTATTTTTCGTTTTTCTTTTAAACAAATACTATGTTCTCTTCGAATTCTATTCACAACGAAAAATTTTCGATAAAAAAGAAGCCGAGGCAGAGGACAGTCGTTAATACGACCTGAGGAAGTCGCTCCGCGAACCCAAGTCACATACCTCGGCGGATTCGCTTGTCGCCTCGAATAGTACTGCCTTTCAGGACGAATAGCTGTTAGACAGGATTAAGTTGTGATTTTGTTCAAACCAATTAACCTTTTCACTGATTTGTTATGTGGTTATTTAATTGAATCTGTTCCTTTACTATCAAACTCTCTGCCAATACGAGGCTTGTCAATAAAATAAGGTTGTCATTGAATTTTCGCAATGAAAAACATGTTTCTTGACATAGAATAATAAAGATTAGATACTGCGCTAAGAAAGTAACTTAAAACCTTTTCTTCCAGCTCTTTATCGATTGTGAAAGAGGTGGTGATCACTGGGCCGCTTTCACACGTTGCCATTTGTTGTCGGCATTTTCAGGATTGATTGCAGTAACGTTTTTTGTAAATGTAGAACGAATATCTGGTACTTTAGAATCAAATGGAAGGTCCATCTTTTCTTGACTACCAAGATAAGAAGGAACGTTGTAGACAGTTCGTCTGGACGGGAACTGGAAGAAAAAGAGTCAAGCTACACGGTAGTTTTGTCAAATTCCACCTAACAGCGTTTCTAGCATGTGCAACGTCTTACAAGCCTTACCAAATGCCAACTTACCAAATTAGTCCGATCAAATTAGACCAAAAATTAAGAGTCAAGTTACATAATTTCCCATCAAGCTAAAAATCAGTGAAATTGCTTAATTGAAAATAAAATTTGATTGTTCTCTATCATTTCCGTGTATGGAAAAAATTTTTTTCAAGGTCAATTGTCAAAAAAATGAGTCTTTTGCGATTATCAACAAAACAGTAAGTTTTATCATGAAAATACTCTCAACAAAAATTGTAGATTATGAAATTATCTACAAAAAATGTATCAATACTTTTTGTCCTACGAGCTACCGTTTCTGAGATATAATGATACAAAAAGTTGTAAGAGTTATATGTTTCAGATTTACTAACGTATTTAATGGCTATAGAGATTGCACGATAAATACCAAAACATCTCAGTCAATTGATAATTTATTTGATGAACTACTAGTCAACAGAAATTTCTTACAAATACTCACAAGTCTCGGTTCATTTCAATGTTGTAAAAAAAGTTTACTGCTGAAAATGATGAAACCATTAAATACAACTTTTTGATTCGTTATATCTCAGAAACAGTGGCTTGTAGGAAAAAAGTATCAAGACGTTTTTTGTAGATAATTTTATGATCTATAATTTTTTTCCGATGTATTTTTATGATAAAACTCACCGTTTGGCTGAAAATTCCGAAAAACTCGTTTTTTTTGCCTTTGACCTTGAATAAAATTTTTTCCATTAACAAAAATGATGGGGAACATTCAAATTCTATGTTCAATTGTATTTTAAACAATTTTACTGATTTTCAGCTTGATGGGAATTTATGTAACTTCGAATGTCTAAATTAACCGGATTAAAATGATAGTATCTTAATACAACAAGATGGCGGAACCCCGCGTTATTCACGTGATATTAGCGAGCAGCCCTAGTAGCATAAAGATATATTGAAATATACCTCAACAATATAATAATATCGTCTAGTATTATGACGAGTTTCAGGCAATTTTTGAAGGAAAAATCTTTTCTATTAGATTTAATTCGTTATCTGAATTACCTACTTTTCCAGCATTCAATATTTTCGACTATGAAGGTTTCTTTGCTTGTAGTAACGCCGAAATCAGAATGAGAATAAATCGAATTCCTTAGAAGCCCATTTTATAGTTGGGTGGCAGTATTAATATTCTTGATAAAGACTAATATGTTTAAAAAAAATCAATGATATTATATTGATGTTCGGAAAATGATTTCGAGAGTTTTATATGTCAATGAGAACCTTTCGGTGTTGTGAATCCTAGAATTTCTTGGTGGATATCAACTTTCGTTTCGTGAATTAGTTGAAAATTGAAATGTTGCCTAATCTCCCGTACTAAACAAACAAGGTACGATATTGACGATCGATGAAAATCACAATTTCCTCCTGTCAAAATAATGGATGTTGTTATTAAGTTTAAACGAAACAACGGGCACGTTTTTGATGACTTCGAGCTTCATTTGTTGCATAAAAAAACCAAATAAAAGCTCTTCAAATCGAATGGTAGATGACGTTATCCGGAAAGAAAATGACTACTGTTGAAAAATTTTAAACAGAAGTTCATTTTTTTCTCTCAATCCAAAAATTCCACTGGTAAATGAGAAAAAAATAACCGTACTATCGATGCACACGTGACTACTATTAATTTTTCATGCGAATTTCCCATGCATCTCGTTCTTTGCTGGATTGTACAAGATCTTTTGCAATTTTGATGGGCCATAAGTTTGTTTTCATATTGGCAAACTTGTTTCATATATTCCGAAAGAAAATTTCCATACAGTTGTTGGAAACAAGGTTTTTATTTGAAAGATTATGCTTTATACATCAGAATTTGAATTACCGGGGAGTATCAAATTATAATAGATCAGAAATAATAGATAAATTCTATATTTTTGTTTGCAAATTTGAAACTTTGTAATTCTAATATAGGCTAGTCTGGAAAGTGAAATACGAATAACGAATTATTATGGCAATCTAGGTGAGCATTGGAAGAATGCAGTTCTAATTTGACATAATAATTGAATTTTTTCTTTTAAAAATATTGAATGGTTCTTGAACATGTGGCTCACGAAGCTACTAATGCAGCAGATCCGGAAAATAAAAGTTAAGGTACGGAAGTATCTATAGTTTATTCACGAAAGGGATGGATCTGAAGAAAAGACGAAATTTTTGCTTATTTGAAACTTTCAAACCTTCTAGACTGCAGAGCATTTGCTCGATGCTAAAAAATACCAAAACATAGCCACGCTTCCAAAGGAAAATTTGTTGTAATTGGGTAAGAAATAATACCCACAATATCTGACATTCGACCATCCAATATAAAGAAGTCTTCTAGAAATTCTTCCAGATTTATCTCATTAATTGTTTCTAAAAGATACCTCATCCAGTACCGTTTAGTTTGACATCTTCTCATCTGCTTTATGTGCTATATATTTTTGGTCTGTTGTCTACTAGGATTCCTGTTCTTGTTGCCTCTTACCAGCGTTCTTCAGTTTTGTGGGTAGCTATTAGCCTCCATCCATATATTGATCCGCTCCAAGTTCTCATTGACGTTCAATGTAAGATTTTTCGTCAGCTAATGCAATGGTTGTAGATTTTCAAAGTTGAGTCTAGTGAAGAATCCTAAGAACCTCTTGAGCTCACACCAACTGTTTCCTTCTCTTCTATGACTGTCTTGACTCGAAGAAACTAGATACTAAATTAATAAGTTATTTAAAGATGTTCTTTGTGGAAAATTTTGAATTTATTTGTAATACTGACAGCGCTGCATCAATAGCGACTAACTAATCTGGTATTTGAGACATCTGCCATTTCGTTAGTCGGTTTTTGATTTGTGTTTGCAGGAACTTACACAGCAATTGAAAATATATTTGTATAATAATTACATACTGTATAATATTTAAAGTTAAAAAACCCAGTTGAGACTGATGTTTGAATCAATATTAGTTCTATGGAAAATGAGATAACGTTAATGGAATATTAATATCAGAAGAGAAATATAATTAGTTACATAAATATACTAGAACCACCTTTATTAAGGTACATGCTAATAAAGCTCGAAAACAAATATTTCATTTCCACTGAAATCATATAAAGGGTTTCAATATTCATCCGACAACGTTTTAAGGGTAATAGCTCTTAACGTATGATGAAAATTGGAGTAGGTATGTGAAGAATGTAACTTTACGAACCATATATTTCGAAAATATTGCTCTCTACATTTTTTGTAGTGGTATTAATGTAATTATTTAACGTATTTTAGAATTTGCGCTTCTGAAGAAGGTCTCTTAGGAAGATAACCGAAAAAATTTACAGTTTCACATCGAATCTAACAAAAAACAAAAACAATTTTTTCCCAATCGTAATAGTTTTATTCAAATGTTACCAAGAAACTAGTAAAGTATTTCATCAATAAGTCGTCTGACTGAGATATAGATGACGCTGCCATTGTCAAACACAAATGACGTTTATGAAGTATCAACTTTCAAAAGACTAATTGTACGATTAGTCAGAAAACAGTGACAGCCATTTAAGTGAAGCTACTTTTGTTATTATCAAAACAATCGATTCAAAACGATGTCAAATATAATTGTTCCTGATGAAGAAAGTACTGCACAAGCTCAAATATGTTATCCAGGCTCTGCTCCATCGAAAAGAATTATTTGTTTTTGGTTTGTTGAATTTAAATGCAGTCGTACAGACACTGATGATGGTGAACGTTCTGGTTGTCCAATTGAGGTGGTTGCTTCAGAAAACATCAAAAAAATCCAGACATCGCTTAAATCTAATCATTTCGTGATATAGCTGAGGCCGAAAAGATATCAGAAGGTTGCTTGTTTACAATCATGTATCAAAATTTGATAACGAGAAAGCTTTTTCAAAGTGGGTGCCGCGTTTACTCACAGTCAAAACTAAATCTAAATGAACTGCAGCCGCTGAACCACATCCAATAGACAGCTGGGAAGGTATTTTGAGATGCCCATGGAAATGGCTACTAGATATTCGCTGATCTCAAGAAAATGATAGCTGGTAAGAAATTCAGCTCAAATGAAAAAGCAATTGCTGAAACTGAAGCAAAACAAATCTTTCTACAAGCACGGCATCGAGAAGCGTTGGAATTATTGTCGATTTTTGATTATGGTTTTGGCATTCAAAAGACGAAATGATACTAGAGAAACTTCAGATAGTCCATTAACTTTTTGGCCTATGAACTCGTTCTACAGTATGAATCTTGACGCATATTTCAAATAATCAAATAATAAATATAATTAACAAATAACTAGTTGACGTGTCTATAAACTATCAAAATCTACTATTAGTAAGATAACCGTGTGTTGGTTTCTCTCATTTTTGTGTCTTATCACGCCATCTTGAAATAAAATTATCATCGTCACGCCATCGCATAATCAGTAGCCATATTTCTTTCTTAGTATATTCTTGTTTCAGCGAAAGAAAATTACATCCTGATGTTTTAATCGGGTTATCTTTGCAAAAGGACAAGTTCAATAGATATATTACTTTGATATAAGTTATAGTTTAAAAAAACGTGCTTTTAACCATAAATCCTGTCAAATCTCATCAGGATAAACAGATGTTTCGATAGAAAAATAGAATTCAAACGAACAAAAAAAAACGTGGAATGTTTCTCCTTTTTCTAACGCAGTTGTTTCCTTCCAATTTCTTTCATAACCTTAGCAAGCAATGAAGGTTGATATCGGACTTTAAATATGGAGATAGCATATGACCATGTGACTTTTCTTAAATAAAGATGATTCCTCTAATTCTGAATAAACCCTCACCACCTTACATACTGATTTATAATGAATTATCTAAATATACTTTCAGTTGAAGTATGAAATGATATTTATCCCTAATCTTGTCTTTTAATTGTTGTTCTCATTTTATTATAATTAAATAATGATGAGGAATGCTTAACTGATTTAATCAAACATTGCATATAACTCGAAATGTGTATCACCTCCTTCAATTTTAGTTAGTATAACAAAACATCCTGAAAGCATTTCCGTGTTATTTGCAGCGTATAAAAAACACTATTCAGGACCCTCTTCATGATTAATATGAATGAATACAAAGTATAAAAGGAATCGATTGACCTGAAGGTGGAAAACAATTTTCATCGGACTTTAATGGCTGAACAACAACAACAAAACGTGATAGAAGGCGACGATTTTGAGAAATAGTCTTTTATATATGGAGCTTTTATTTATTTCACTTTTTTTAATTATTTTAATTGATCAGCTTATTGTAATGATTCTGTGGTAGTTGAGGCAATCTTTTACCAAGGTTGTGGAGCTAAAAGTTTCTTCTTCACATTCTACTCCTGTCACAAGGAATTCTTGAAGATCAGGCTGTTCTAAAAGCTACAAATGGAGGCAGCTTGCTTCCAAGGGATTTGATGAAACAAGTTGCGAGGTGAAAGAAATCTTCATTCGTTGCTTTTCTAAATATTTTGCCGTGTTTTTTTGTTCAGGAACGATTCAATTATTTATTTTCTTCTTCTTCTTCATCCAGGCTCTAGATTATACTTTCGTGATCAACCTCTACTACGTGTTCCAATTGGTGATTTATCTTCTACGACTCCATACCTGATTATGTCAATTCCAATATTTATTTTGTTACTAGGAATTACTTAAAGTTCATGTACAAGGACTTTATGAACCGCAGCTGAATTTGAAGTCGAAGTTTTCCTTGAACTTCTTTTTTTGCACTCCATAAAGGGTATCCATGTATGGAGATTAGATAAGTCAAAAGTAGAAGATTGTGGATTCATTATTTTTGGATATTATTCATCTTTCTCAAGCTGGATCCATAGTCAATACCATTGGATGCGTTAAATTAATGGTTTTACTGTCTATTATTGCTTAAGTCGGTTGCGGTTATTTTCGTTATCTAGCTGCGATTTCCCGTTGATTATTTTTTGTATTGAATCCGGATAGTTCAGGAATATCTGCTTAATGTCAAACAAGGATTCTTCTTGAACATATTGGGAATCACGGGACTAGGTACTCACGATTTACCATTTGTACTGAAAGAAGATAATCCCCAAGCCACTATATTGAGGAATTTTGAGCGATGTTTAGTAGAAAATTGTATGATAAGGGCTCGAAAACTGAAAAGGAGCAAAAGCTTCGTCATAGAATATTTCAAGAAGGGAATTTTTACGAATCACTCTTTAATTCAAACATCTATTACCAACTAACTTAGTGTAGTGAATAGTGTAGTGAATAGTGTAATGAATAGTGTAGTGAATTGTGTAGTGAATAGTGTATGATAATTATTTATGTGTGTATAAGTTAGAATTAAGAAAATATAACGTTTGTTTGATTTAAATAAAGGGATATCGTTAGATTATGAAACTGATATTTGTAAAAAAAACTATTCCATAACAAAATTTGTGTTATTCATATTGAATGAGTGCAAAGCTGCATGTAAGGTGATGAAGAAAATTCAAATGCAGGAGTTTTGTTTGCATTTTTAAATTATTTATGAGAAAATCCTGAAATTCAATTAATTTTTTAACTAGATAACCCGACGGCGTCTCGTATGAAATCGGCACGCAAAGTAAACCATTTTATTCATTTCTATAATATACGAGTGGTTTTGAAGTTAACGATAAAATAATTTATAACGGCGTCAGATTATCCCTATCGGTAGAAAAATGTCAGTTGCTGCAGAAAAAAAAATGTCGTTTTAACAGATAGTTGGATGGTTTATGAGAGTAACGACAAAGCGGTTTTCCCATTTTTTCACCATTTTCCGTCTATCTGGAACGCACAATTTAACCCAGCACGTCGCTTTTTTTGCTTACCTTGCCTTTCCTTTATATTGAAATACATTAGCGGGTTCTCGAATCCACAACGCCATCGAAATCGATTCTGCCGATTATTTATTTATAAAATTTCATACGGAATGATTTTGAATGAAATTTAATGGAAAACTGATCTAGAAATCATTTCCCACTTGATTTAAGAAAAATATCGATAGGTCGGGTGACTGACACACAGATGGCCCTGTCATTGGCAAATCCGCGTGACGTTTATAAAGTACCAACTTTCAAAAGACAGCCATTTAAGTGTCAAATCCACATGACGTTTCAACAGACTATGTGTGAAATTTAATTTCGATCAATCAGAAAACAGTGACAGCCATTTAAGTACAGCTACTTTTGCTATTTTCAATACAATAGATTCAAAACAATGTCAAATATCATGATGAAAAAAGTACAATCTCAGCAATGGCTTCAAAAATGTCTCATCGTTATTGGTTTGCTGAATTTGAACGTCGTCTTATAGACATCAATGATGGTGAACGTCGGTTTTGATCAAGAGCTACAACATGAAAAATTGTATGATCTAAATACTTTGCAACAATCGATTCAAACAAATCTTCCACTATTGCACGAAAAAAAAAAGTTATGAATGATGGAACTGGAGGCATTTACTTCTTGGACGATACTGGTCTGGTGGTACAGGAAAAACTAACCAATTTGGTGACTGATTTTATAGCACGAGATTTTCGGCCAGTGTCAACGAAAACATGTCAAGGTATTACATTTAAGCAAGAATATGCGTGTCAAGTCAAATGTCAATCTAGAGACGAATTCTCTAAGCAACTTGTAGATATTGGTAATGGGAAATTTCCTATAAACATATTGATTGGCTGCATGACCTTTCCTAAAAGTTTTTGTCAATTATCTGAATCAAAAGCTGAACGCTTTGCTCTAAATTATTTATTCCATTCCATGATTCCGATTGACGTATGATTTGAGTTTAAACGACTGCAGTTTCCAGTACGACTTGATTTTGTTTTGACTATAAACAAATCCCGGGGGCAGTCATTAAGTGTTTGTGGTGTTAATTTAGAAAATCCATGTTTTTTGTATACTAGCAGATCCAGCTTCCCGAATAAGTATTAAAAAAACTAAAGAATCAATGATTCAAAGTTCATATAAAATAAGATACTGATTTTTAACTAAAATAACCACCTATATAAATTTTCAAACGTTTTACAATTAGTCAAGGGCTTTTGCCAATTTGTGATGCCGTTTGACCTTCTGTCAAAAAATTTCTTTGAATGAGTAAGAAAATTTCTTCAATTTCCTCAACCCTGTTCGGTAGTAATATTTCTCGAATAGCCACACGGGGTGAGGGAAATGTCATTTGTCCTTCCATATATCTGATCATGAGTGGAATATTTCCACTCAACCAGAGACGGATTAAAAATATTTTCATCTATTTTTACGAATTATTTTACGAATATGACTCCTATAATTTTCAACTAGGAAATAAATTTTCTATTCAACCATTCCTTATACGTGAAACTATGAAGTACTTGAACCGCAGAGAGAAGCCTAAAGTATGGTGAAGTTATGGTAAGATGTAATGGAGCGTATTAGTTCTTTGCGTTCTTTGCGCAGTTGCCATATCTGCATTAATCTAGATCTAACCCACTATTTTTCATAAATTTAGGCGGTTACAGAATTTCCAGGACAAATCTTCTACTTTTACCACGTTTTTATTATTTTTCGAGTGCACCTCGGATATGTGGTTGTTTTTACTTCAGAAAAGCACTTTAAAGATGTATATTATTTCACTATTTAGATTAAAATTTCAAATAACACTTTCTGTTATTTAGAGAACAACAAAACTAGTTCGTATTCTGGTTGTATTGTTCACAACTATTAAAGTTTGAAAGAACATCAACAGATGCCGCCCACTTCGTAGTTTTCGCGAATAATCGCACTAAATGATTTTTTTTCAAGAATTTCAATTTGTAATTAATGTCAATGTCAAATTTTATTTCAACGAAGTAGAATATTTTCTTAAAAGAACAAGGAATTAATAAAAATATGCTAGTTTCCTTTTAAACCTTACCGAACTATTTTTGAACTTTCGAAATAAGTTTTGCTTTTATAAAAAATTCTAAAACATCATAATAATAATTTCATAAAAGAGGTATAGGGAAATATTCTCTAAGAAATTCCTCAGAAATCCGAAGCAATATAAAAATTCCTGTAAACTAAATATCTCTAAGATAAATTAAAGTAGTTCCTTTATACAAATTTTCCGAGCAGCGGCGTCCTATCAGATAATCAGGATTCATTCTTTTGACATATTTAATCAATGTCGCCACATATTTCGATGTCCAAGCGACTGATTTTCAAAATCATTTCTTCATATATATATATATATATATATATATATATATATATATATATATATATATATATATATATATATATATATATATTATAATATCCAATTTATTGGAATGAGTTCAAAATTCCTTCTGTATTTATAACATTTTCGATGTCAGGCTACTTTAATACGTTAATTAAAAAAAGGACGAAATTTCACGGGAATTGTATATTAGATGTCATCGATAATCATGGCTGTAGTTCAAATCTTTGCATTGAATATCCTTTTTGTATTCATCTATTCATTTTACTCACTTTTCTTTCCTTTTTGTTTCACTTGGTTGGCAGCCATATTATGAATCCAAGTGAAAAGCATCAATCAACTGCATTTAGAAAATCGTACAAGTATTTTCCATCTTACCAATATGCGTATCTCTCAGATAAAGTATTACTCAATAATTGAGCACAGTTTACAACTCTCGATATTTTCTTTTTTCTTATTGAATCTCCTTATAAACGTAGAAACTTTATTTTCTTTTGATATTGAAACTGTAGTTTCAATTTTTACTGTTTTGGTTGCCACTCCATATTTCTAAAGCATATGAAGAAACTGCCAATAACTATGAATTTCTGGTAGGTTCTCCATTGAAAAACTTGTCACTACATTGGAATATTGTGTAAATGACTTTGGTTTAAAGTACAATTGAATAATTACCAAATCAGCATCTTCAAATTTCAGATGATAGAGGACATTGAGTCAGCTTTGCATTTGGATATTCCAAAAGCTGTGTATACTTGTAAGTACAAGTTTATTAAGATCGCTGCGATTTGATGTTCCAGAGGATAGAAGATAGTCAGTTAATAGACTAATCAAATCTTCATACAATTCCAATGGAAACATAATTGGTTTTTTACCAATCTAGTTGAAAAATTTTTATATTATATAATTTTTATACTGTAAATTGTCAATTTAAAGAATAAAAATCGACCTGTTGCGGGTACATAATAATGTTTATTTCATTTAATTTTTTACTATACAGTGACATATGTCAAAAAACTGATTTTATACTTTTAGATGTTCTTGATTTTGGATCTATTCTGATTTAAAATTAGTTTCTTTTATAATTTTTTAAAGACAGATGAAAATTTGTCTTTATAAAGACTAAATTATAAAAGAAATTAATTTTAAATCAGAAAAGAACCAAAATCAAGCTTGAACATATCAAAAGGAATGAAAAAATCTGATTTTTTGTCAATTTAAGAACTTTTGAACAGTATTGTTAATTTTTTGGGTTCGTATTTTTTTAAAATAGGAGAGCGCATCTGTCAACGAATTAACCCTGATAACTCGGAATAGGGGAATGTTAAACTCAATTAGAAATTGTTTTATATTCGGTGTACGAATAAAAAAATCATTATAATCATATTATTGTGGTACATAGGGCCGACACGACAATATCCAAGCCTATCATTATGACTATTTTACATTGATACATTCCTCTTGTGTATACAAATTACCATTGGGCTTACGTGTCAAAAAGCATTTAACGTTTGCATTCACTAAATTACGATGCATGACATTGATTTAAGAGATAAAATTGCTTTAACCACATGTCCGTTAGGATACGTCAAGCGATAGGTCCAATATTTGAGCTTTCGTTCATTCTATTCCAGGACAGTATTCATTTATTTCCTACAAGCTCTTAATTAACTCAAATCGTTACTGTTTTTCGTAGAAATTGATGAAAAATCACTGGAATAGGATATATTTCAATGTCCTCCTTACATCCCCGTACTAAGAATTGGTTTGGAGAACAACGTTTAACTGATGATAAAGATCTGAGACACCTTGGTCAAAAATAATTGATAAAATATATTACAACTGATTGATAAATTGATGAAATCAAATGAAAAATTAAACCTAGTTTTTTTTTTGATGATACCAAGTTAATTTTTCGAATTGTCCTCATAAAGTAACAACATTTTATTGCCTTGTGCTAGCAAACTTGAGTACATTTAGATTTTTCAAATTCTGTTATGTGGTTTCTATAATCTTTTTACTTCTCTTATACCTACTACTACCAATTCGTTTTTATCATCTGTTCTTTCTCTACACAAAGTTATTTCTAGTGTTCTATCCGTTTCTTTTCTGGTCTGCCTCTTCTTCCATTTTCACTTTCTCTATCTGTATACATTCGATCTCCATTAATTGTTATCCATTTTCATTCTTACAGTATTTTTTGGAGCAATTTCCTTTCCAAATCTGATGTAACCTCTATTTATTTCTTTTCTGGTCTTCTTCTTCTTCGTCTTCTTCTTCTTCTTCTTCTTCTTCTAATTCATTCTCCTTTCATTTTTACTCACACTTTAAGCTTTGACTAGGATTATGATATCAGGCTCGTTTTATATTTCTTTCAGCTCAGTATTCGATCGAGTAATTTTGGAGTAATTTCTTTTCAAGATCTGATGTAACCTCCTCTTTTCATTTCTTTTATGGTCTGCCTCTTTTTCTAATTCCTTCTCCATTCGTTTCTACTTTGTCGGCTATTTTGTTTGCATGAACTCGATACACGATACATCAAATTAATCTTTCCTTTATGAGGTTCTAAATAAGAGAACTTCGAATAAAATTTTAAAAAGAATATTTGAAGAAATGAATTTGTATATTTGGTATCATAATTCCGGCCCTAGTTTATGCGATGTTTGAATGGTCTGTTCCTCTATTTCCAAACGACAAATAACAATGAAGCTATTATCTGACTTCTAATAAATTATGACGAGGACATTTGTGGTACATGTTTGAACACGCATCACGTATAATTTAGGTTGTTCGAAAATGGGTTACAAACTAATCAAAACTATTTTATTTATAATAATTGAGATAATTTTTTTGAATTGGATTATCAACTCAGTCTCCCGCGTTGTTTCTGGAACTAAGATATATAAAAAAATGTTTTGAACAAAATTTGTACGATGTTAATTAATTGTTTCAGATATGACGAAGAATTGTATCAAAATCAATACTTCTGATCGATGTATTAAGCTCCCTTTTAATATCATAATTAAGGGCAGAAACCTAGAAGATATCTGATAGCTTTGTAGCAGAATAACTTTGTAATAAACACAAGTAATTTGCACTATCCACATTTTATAGTTCTGTCAAATCATTAATCACAAAGTCTACCCAAAAATTGATTCTAAAAATCTCGTATTAGTAGAAATTGACGGGATTAAAGTGATAAAAAAATATTTCTGGATCAAACCCGTCTTTTTACTGATTTACTCTTATTACCGGACGTTTCCCATCCGCGATTTTCCATTTCGGCTTTTAGTTCTGTCACTTTTAGATCACCCCCACTAAACTATCCACTAATCACTAAATTATCCACTAACTATCCACTAATTTATCAGTAAACAATTCATTTAAATTAAGCGTTTTGTGTCCTTTTTACTATTTCGATGTGTTCACTATTTACTGAATAATTCAGGCTCTGGGATGCCGTAAACAAATAAAAAGGATTTGTCTCTAGAAAATCGATCAAAATATAATGAAAACAAATACAACGGTACGCAACTTTATTACCGGCGCATTCAACAAATTTTATCATTTTTTAACATAATTGAACAGAACCGACTTGACGGTTTATATCAGTAGATACAATAAAATACTATATTTTCAGCTTGTTCTTTTTCTATCGATCTTTAGCACACAAATATCGATGTTTCTTATTTTGAAAATTGTAATAGACGTTTTAGTAACAACGTTAACGAAAACACTTCTACAGTTTTTCGAAATAATCCAATTCATGCCACCTTTTCTATCTCTAGTTAATTCAATTCTTTGTCACTTCAATATAAATGAAGTTACTACGAATTTGGCGTGATTATTTCAGTCCTAACTTCGTGGAATTCGCCCTAACTTCCTAACTTTGCTATCAGTGGAAGAGAATTTGTACATTTGAGTAACTATGTCATTCTCTTTATCAAACGACTCGCCATTACATAGGGTGGATGTGGTTTAAAGGAATAATTAGTTTCCCTATTATATTGATTTGTATTGGAAGTCGATGATGCGCGTGTATATTAATAAAATTCAGCAGAAATGAACCAGACCGTTTATTTATAGTGCTACTTTGATAAAAGCGGAGAGGGATTTTGTTAAATATGGCCTTAACTAGTTTGTGAAACTCCCCTGCAACGTTATCTTTAAATTTTCTGTAAATGAATGTTTATGTCAAGAAACGGTCCTCCTCTATATAATAAAGATAAGAAACAAAATATGAAATCTAAATTACACTATGAAGGGTTGCAAACCGCCTTCGTTGTTATATTTCCCTTGTAAGTATCTTGTTAGAAAGGAGGCGGATTTGAATCAAAAGTTTATCGTCATTTCTAAAAGATTTTATTGTTTGAGGGTGTTTACTTCTTAATCTTCTGGCACTTAAGAACTCGAATCTGTCTTTATTATATAATTTACGTTGCTTTGTTTTGCGATAAATATCTCAATTATTATTATACTTTCATTTAATTTTTCGAATATATGTTTTTGAGTGTACGAGGATTGTACAGAAATACCAGGCTTGACCTGGAGATAGCGGTAGTTGGTTGAAAAATACTACTATATCAAAAAGTACTTAATCTATACAGTATATGATTCTAGTTTGAAGATGACAAAAATTTTCCAACAATGAAGGGTTTATATCGAAAATATATTTTTTTTGTTGGACCAGGTACTTCTGGGATCATCCTCGTATGTAGAAAAACATACCTTTTTTTTCTGGAGGTTTTCAGATAAAATTTGTTCAACCCAATTATATTTTTGATAAAAGTTGAAAGAAGGCTCCTTCAATTGGTGCTCTATGGGGGTTTTGATCCTAGAGATTATAAAGCAGCTCATTTAACAGAGCCGGACTTCGCTTCTAATAACATAAGTTGATGTTGGCGTTTGAAGAAATAGCAGGTTTTTCCAGAAACTATTCTCAAGGCCCAAATACCGCTTCTATATATAAAAGTAGGTAGTACAACGCTAAGAAACAGGGTCTTTATTGAGTTTATATTTCTAAGAGTGTCTCGATATTTTGACTTTTTCACACGGAAAGTTATTGGAATTTTTTCGGAGATTTGATGATCTTTATTCATAAAATAATATGGAAAGAACATCGCTTTTAATAAGTTCGCAACAACCCGAACGAAATATATCCAAAAACTTTATTACGAAACCTCATAATCAATACTTTAGTAAAAACGAAGCAGAAACATCATTCTGATGGTATAAAATGTAATCAAATTAATTTCACTTGAAAACCCAACTTTGTTTTCATGTTTACAATTCAAATACGAAGGAAACTTGATTAGAAAGTTGAAAACAATGAAAATATTCTGCTTGTCTTGTTACGCCTATTACAATTTGATATTAGACAGCATACAGACTCGTTAAAAAGTTTCTTTGTACTGAACGAGAATACTTAAGATGATATTTGATTTCAATTAATATCAATCAAAAGTTTTTCGTTGGAATCTCTGAAAGATCTCGAGGATAAATTTTCTTATCCACCGCTAGAATATAATCGTTCAGGTTTTAAACTTAATTATTTGGTATTTTATAACAACGTCTGTAAAAAATTAACTCTAGTACTTACATACCCGATAATTTTAACGAGAATCATTATTTTGCGAAAATGAAGACGGTGATTTGCTTGACGCCACATAGAAATTTCACGAATATTCCTCATTCTTCATCTTCGCAAATATATTTCAACTAAATTAAGTAAAAGTCTCAAGTATAAAGTAGTGTCTTAGTGTAGATAAAAATCCATCAGTAAGTCAATGAGACTGACATTTACGTGTGACTATTTCCTTCGAAAAATTTAAGCCAACTAAAAAGCTGTAATATTTTATGTTTACCTAGCAACGATCAAATTTCAGCGATAATACTGCACTAGTGCAAATTATCGATAATTTGCACTAGTGCCAAATTTTCGTCTAGGATTAATAAGCATCATTTGGTTTTAATTTTATATTTTAAGAAAAGGAACAATTATTGTTTATTTTAAATTAAATTTTTCTCAGGAAATAGTCTGCCAAAATGCCCTCTCGTGCATGTCAAATTGTCTCATAATTTCCTCTCGTGCGCATTCGCGCACTCGAGAAAATTAAATTATCGACAATTTGACATGCACTCGGGACATTAATATTGAGAATTCTCTCCATTCTTAAACAATGTTTGATAATTTTTTGTAATGGGTTGGTGTCTCTGAATAACAGTTTCATTTTGACGTTGACAGGACGATGCATTTTCGGTCATGAGAGAGGTTATATAAATTTTTAAATAATATTTACAATAAATTATAATAAGTTTTTAGACAAAGTGAATGTAATTATGAAATATTGAAAAAGCAAACAAATCTACAGTGAAAAAATTTCTAATATATTGAAATAATTATTACTCCAAAGACTTATGGTGGTAGAGGCCACATCAAATAATATTTCCAAAGTCAATTGTCAAACATAAATCAGTGCTACCAACCTACCACCTACGTTACAGTGTACAATTTCCCTAATGTATATTTCCAATCATTTTCCTATGAAATAGTATAAAACCCTCGCAACAGAAGGCATTCGTTGCGTCGGAATGAAAAGCCTTCTGTAACTTGTATTCTGATATACTATTATTACCGTTCGTCTAATTCTCACATGTCAGTATATCTAGAAAATAAACCTCACCGAAGCTAAATTTTCCACCCAAATTAAAATCCTTCTTTTTGTTGAGTTAACAGACAAAATGTTAATTACACTACACAGTTGGTTAGAAAGCTAGTGATATAAACTTTGACCTTCGTTCGTTTATAGGATGCATTCGTTAGATTTCATTCTACGACCACCGATGCTACATAGATGAGGGTGAGAGAATACACAACAATGGAAAGAGGTTGGCGTTTCAAGGGAATTAAAAGGCAACGGACAACTCAAAAGAATAAAAGCTGTGGGAATGAGTGAGCGAACCAAAAGAGACTTTGTTTGTTATATGATGAATTAAAAGCAAAATAACACAATGGTTTTTGCGGATATTACGTATAAAGTAATATCCTGAAGCGTAAATTATGCATTTGAAATTAATTAGAATTAGAATTAATTGAAATATAAATGAATTGATGTTGAAAGTTAAATTTGAATCCTATATTTATGACAATTATAAAATAAACTGAAAGGGAATGATCCCTACTAAAGGAGAACGGTTTTGTAATATAACATCCTTCATCTACAGTTCTCATATCCAATATTCTCTTGTTATACAACCCCCATCAATTTTTATTATATTTTTAATATGATTTGTACTGATTCTATTGGTACCTTAGTTTGGGACATGAGAAGAGTCTGTCTACAGATCAAAACGACGAAAATAAACGAAAAACCTACTCTATCCCCACCTTTCGCTTGTTGATGGCTCCGAAACGTTGATAATTTTCAAAATTCCAACACGTGAACAAACCGTGTTTATAATTCTGACGCGTTTTGTTTAATTACAGAGATTGCGTTTTATATTTATGTTTATATAAATTAATAGCTGTACAATAACTACCTTTCAGATGTTTTATAATTTATATTAACCTTGTACTTTGCTTATGTTAAAATTTTTATGACCTTTGGGGTTAATAACCACCATAGACTGCGATTCGAAGAATGAAATACTTTGAACTGGAATAGTTATGTAGATTTTTACAAAAAAAAGCTTCCTGAAAGGTGTTTAGAGTGTGTATAGGGTGAGGGAGATTATTTATAAAAACTGTAAGAAATTTAAACTCTGTAACTTAATGATATGAAAACTTTTATAGGAAATTTTCGGTTTATACTTGATGAACCCTCGTAATTAGGTCCGAATACAAGGAACTAACTGGTTTTTCCTAGTTCTATTCTGCTACTTTGAGGAACGTTCTCATAAAAAGGGTAGAGAAAAATTAGACGTGACTAGCGTTCATACAACAAAACGGCGGTTCTAACGGCGTATCCTGTATATCGTCACGCCGCCAACCCAGCAAGCTGCACTCTATCACTTTAGCAGACCACTTCATCCCATGAATATAAATTACAATGGATAAATAAAAAAAATGGAGTGTCTATGCAACCAAATTTTGTACGAAATGTAGTTGTTGATTTGAATTCAATGTTCTACTTTATTTTTTCACTTTTATTTGTGTACAATAGTTGTTTCAGTATATTTAGTCGTAAATTATTTCTGATGTCTAACCAAATTTCTTCAATTTTCTTCCTTTACATTGAATTTTATCACCATTACTGCATATTTCCTTTATTCTTATTCCCTATCATCGTCTGACTTGTTTCCACTTCCTGGGGTTTAGAAGTTCTTCATATTTTTCAATTTTGCCTCTATTTATAGTTGGAGATGAAAGAAGAATCAAGCAGAAAAGAAATATGCAGAGAAAGAATCACGTTATGATGTACCAGCTTGGTAACTAAGAAATGTCGTCGGTCATATGAAAAAATGCCTGTAAGTCCGGTTCTGTTCAATTGATTTTCATAAACATGATGTCTTATGAAAGAATTTTTAATCGACAATACAAAATGAACAAATTCGATGCAATTTAATTACAAACAATCACCAAAAATATCAGAATGATCAGTATATTAATAAAAAGATGTTCATGCATATCTTTCACATTTTTTAATAACAGATTCCATCAAAATTTAACGTCATTCGTAATGATCTAACCTAACTTAATCTTAACGAATTTTTATTTCAAAAGCAAAGGAAATCAACAAAATATAACTTAATATTTATGTCCTTTAACATTTTAAAAGTTGTTTTTTAAATCGTAATAATACTTTATTGAATCACCACAATTATTAGTTGATTATAGTAAGAGGATGGTTCCAGAAGTACCCACAAATCGCTGGTGGATGATCGTCGATTGAAAATACTTGAACTAGCAGACATAGAAGACATTCCAGAAAGATGTTTCTATCGATTGTTTCACGCCCTTGGGATAATTTTCATTGACTATCTTGGAAAAGAAAATTATCAACGTCGAGTTTTATGCGAACTTTCAGCGAAGAAACCAAGTATGAACGGCCGCATTTGGCTAAAAGGAAAATGTTGTTTCATCAAGACCTTATTGCAATGACCAAAATTGATAAATTAAACTTTTAATTGCTATATCATCCATCCTAGGCGCCAGATTCAACCCCCCGGTGGTCTTAGATTTTCCGTCTTTTTGTTTCTTCATTACAGACAATCAGTTGCCGCAAAAAACAGTGATACTACTGACATATCTGAAGATACGAAAGCTGGTGAGAAGAAAGGGAAAAATCGTACAGAAACAGAAAGACGGAAACAAGAAAAGACCGAAATTGTTCCTGTCAAAAAAAGTCAAGAAACCAGAGATAGCAGTTCCTGTCAAAGAGCTTGAGGTTCCTGAAGACACTGTGCCTGAACCACCAACTTACATTGTTGAGGAACTTCCAGAGGAAGTACAAATCACAGAAGTGGTGACCAAAGAAGGAGACAGAAAGAAGAAGGTAACGAAGGAACGCGTCATCAAGAAACAGAAAGACGGGAAACAAGAAAATACAGAAATTGTTAATGTCGAAGAAGAAGGCAAGAAACCAGAGACAACAGTTACTGTCAAAGAACTCGAGGATCCTGAAGAGACTGTGCCTGAAGTACAAGTCACAGAAGTGGGGACCAAAGAAGGAGACAGAAAGAAGAAGGTCATAAAGAAACGAGTAATTAAGGAACAAAAAGACGGAAAATCTAAGATCACCAAAATGAAAAAGATTTTGAGGAGCTTGACGGCTCTTATTATAAAAAGCTTATCGAAATTTCTGTGTTTTCGTTTTTGAACCAAATACTTCTGGGATCATCCTCGTAAGTCATGATACGCAATTGGTAGATGATAGTAAGAACTAGAGGGATGAAAGTTTGCACCATAGAAGAATGTTTCTATAAACTGTTTTCCATCATTATTATTATAATTATACTAAAATTTACTAAACTATTCAGTATATTATATTTGCTTCAAAATTTTGGATGATATAATTACCAATTTTAAAAAATGTTCAAACGATTTTTTTCTGTCTTAAAATCATGATAATATTTTTAAATAAAAATGATACAATTCAAAGAATAAACTTTATTTGAGATCATTTTTTCACCGGCTTACAGATTATAACTTCAAATAAGGAGTGTAGATGGAGAAGACTTAAAGTATGATTAGAAATATTCTAATAAAACGTATTTATCTTGGGATTTGCTGGTTGTTTTATTGAAGAATCTACATTTATCAAAAAATGTTTCGTTTTGTTTCCGTAAAAAATGTTGATAACAATAAAAACAAGCACCTCTCTCATGAATTACAAAAAATAAAGGGACCTTAGTATTAGGGAGCTGTAAAGAAAATCGTTTTTGTTTGAAATACCTCCCAAATCTGCCACATTTTTCTACTTTGCAACAACGCAAAAAGCGTTAGTTTAGGTTTAAGCTGTCTTAGGGGTTAAGACATTCTTACTAGAGAAGTAAATGATTTTTTTCAGGAAAACTTGATTATAATAGGTCATCCCATCATTTCAAATATTTCAATAAACTCCAAATTCTTACAAAAAATTTCTGTTTAGTTTCTCAGTTCAAATTTTGGTGGACGCGCTAGATCGTCCACCAAATATTAGATTGTATATACATAATCAAAGTTTTGCGAATTAAATATTGTATTAAAAAATTATTTTTGATGGTGAGTGAATATATTACTTGATATCTGATGGACAAGTCACTTTATACAATAAAAAATAGATTTTGGTGAGCGCTAGCTCGTACACCAAATATTAGAATGAAAATAAAAAATGTATTTGAATAAATTGAATAGGGCTGTGAAAATATCAGAAAATTATACAAAAATTTCGTCTCAAGAAGTTGATCTAATTTAATTCGAGAATGGTATTGAAATCAAAACAGATTTAACATCATGATGTCATAAAAGATCTGAACCTCTCAATTATTATTTATTATTAATACATTTCAAATTTAAATAAATATATTTTCTTTCAAATAACCTGGTATAGTCAGAGAAATTGGTTTCATGTTTAATACGTACTTTAAAATCCCATACGAGGACCATCCATTTGTTTTATGCTTTTAAGACAGTCGAGATGAAAATACAGATTGTTTCAACTAGTTTCTGATAAAGCTCAGGTTATGGAAGAAACCGAATTCTTACTGAAAAATCACGTAAAGCACCTTGCAAATATAGGTATGTATAAAATGCATGATAAATTTGAAACTAGTGTAGCGCACTTAGTTATTAGCATTTTTCCGTTGTTGTTGATAGCATCTTCATCAATTCTTTGCATTGCTCCAAGCAGAACTGTATTCCCAAATCTAAAATTGATAATTGATTATAATTGCATTGAATAATCTTCCAGCTGCTCAATTATTTCTTATTCTAATCTTCCATCTTGTGTTAGAGTCATGCCCAAAATAATAATTGAAAATTCATTCTTTAACATCTAATGTATTGAAAAAATATTTTTGGGTTTTGTTTTTATGAAGAGTGACTTATCCCTATTTTATAGGAACCCCAACAGAAGAAAAGAATTATGTAGATGGCGTTTTATATAAATAGGCTGGCGAGCAAAGAAATTGAAGACAGTCAGATTTGAATGTAAGCCTCAAGAAAAACAAAACGAATGCATACGAAACGTTCTGTTGATGTTGAATAAATCCGATAAACTTTTATGGGTTTTTTTTCTCTTGTGGCTATAGCGATTATGATCCATGAACGAAAAATAATTCCAGTAAAAGGTTATACGTGTCAAATTCATTTGAAAGCTTCTTGATTTTTATTAAAAAAAGTATTTTATAAGTAACAAGTTGTGGAAAATGTGTATCAAACTATATATTTTAGAAAAAAGAACCATAATACAATCAGTCTCTGTCAATTTAGCCTCCAACAATTCACTCATTCAATCCAGAAATTCATGCTTGCAGAAATTCTGAAAGTAACAAAAGATTTTGCAGGAACGGACTGAGATCAAGTTTTTAAATAAATGTATCAAGAAGTTTATAAGGAAATAAGACCAAACAGTAATGGATAAATTTAGAAGCAATTTTATTATTTCCAAGCTAATTTTTTTGAA
This sequence comes from Diorhabda carinulata, assembly GCF_026250575.1. Taxonomy (NCBI): domain Eukaryota; kingdom Metazoa; phylum Arthropoda; class Insecta; order Coleoptera; family Chrysomelidae; genus Diorhabda; species Diorhabda carinulata. The sequence goes on from NC_079461.1 coordinate 20,519,445, forward strand.
ATGTTTTGGGTTTCGAATCGAAATATACTGTTTTCTACAGCCCCACAATAAATTCCAATGTGCTTTGAAAATATACAACTTTAGAAAAAGTCTTAATCACAAACAAACCAACCAAAATATAAGAAATTGTTTCTCTATGGAAACTGTTTTTCGAAGACAAACCTTCATTCGAAACTATGAAACATTTCGAAGAGCAAACCACCTTTTTTTCTTTGGGAACTGCCTTTTTCGGAAACATACTATGATATATCTTTGTGAAAACTTTGTTTTTGAGAGAACAAACCATCATTTGTCTTTGAAACCTAAGTTTCCATAAGAAAACTATGATATATCTTTGTGGAAACTTTTTTTTTGGAAAATAAATAATCTTTTTTCCATAGGAAATCGATTTTTCGAAAACATACCAACACATATCTTTTTAAAAACTTTCTTTTAGGCAAAAAACCATCATTTGTCTTTAGAACCTATTTTCTCATAAGAAAACTATGATGGAAACTTCGTTTTTGGAAAAACAAACTATCATTTGTCATTGGAAACTGTCGTTTTCAAAAGAAAACCATCTTTTTTCCATGGAAACTCCCTTTTTCGAAAACATACTATCACATATCTTTGTGAAAACTTTTTTTTTGGGCAAAAAATCATCATTTGTCTTTGGAAACCTGCGTTTTCATAAGAAAACTATGATATATCTTTGTGGAAACTTTGTTTTTGGAAAACAAACCACGAATTATCTTTGTGTAAGCTCTGGTTTTGAAAAATAAATCACCCTTTTCCCATGAGAACTCCCTTTTTCGAAAACAAACCATGGTATATTTTTGTGAAAACTCTGTTTTTGGAAAGTTTACCATCTTTTTTTCTATAGGAACTTCCTTTTTCGAATACAAATCATGATTTATCTTTGTAGAAATTTTATTTTCAGGAAACAAACCATGAATTATCTTTGTGGAAGCTTTGTTTCTGGAAAATAAACCAACTTTTTCCCATGGGAACTCCTTTTTTCGAAAACAAACCATAATATATTTTTGTGAAAACTCTGTTTTTGGAAAGTTAAACATCTCTTTTCTATAGGAACTTCCTTTTTCGAATACAAATCATGATTTATCTTTGTAGAAATTTTATTTTCAGAAAACAAACCATGAATTATCTTTGTGGAAGCTTTGTTTTTGGAAAATAAATCACCTTTTTCCCATGGGAACTCCCTTTTTCGAAAACAAACCATAATATATCTTTGTGAAAACTTCGTTTCTGGAAAAACAAACTTTCATTTGTTATTGAAAACTGTAGTTTTCAAAAGAAAACTATTATATATCTTTGTGGAAATTTTTTTTTGGTAAACAAACCCCTTTTATTCTTTGGGAACTGACTTTTTCGAAAATGCCAAAAACATTGTTGACAGTGGAAGAAAGTCCATATAAAATTCATGGAATGCAACTTTCTATAGCAACGCATGAACTTCTTCGAGAAATACGAGTTCCAAGGCTCCCTTCAAGTGCTTTGCACAATTTCCAAAAATTTTCATGTCTTCCAGATATCTTACGAAGTCATATAATGTCAGCACCTCCAAAAACGATTAAATCAATAATATCTCGGCGGGGTAATGAGCGAGACTGATGGCAATCTACGTCACTTTTGCAGCACGTTATATCACACCAAATTGGATCAATCTGGACGTCAATGCCGATATTCTAAATCATCGAAACTCATCATTTTAGGTCGAATCTTACCTAACACAGTCTTCATTCCACCATCGACTGATTTTAACACTTTGTTAGATTGCTCAACGGAGCTGTTCTACCGTAATAAGCATGTCAAAAATAAATTTTTTAGTAGTGGTTCACGTTTCGTAGTCTTCGCAGGTGTCGATAAATCAATTCATGCAAAAGTGGAATCTGTCATCAACTAGAACAGATTTACGGTTGACGATATGATTTGAAGTAACAGAACGAATTTGGAAAAGAAACTCTAGATTTATAACTGTCGAAATACAACGAATTTATAAGAAGTAGTCGGTAATATTTTTAATAAAAAAAGTCGTCAAATATTGTTGTTTTTAACTTTTTTATTCCATAGAAGTTTGTTTTACAATTTCCCACTTCAATTTTCCATTTGGCAGTTTGGCAGAGATATCTAAAATGTGTGGTAATAAATTTTTCGCTCTATTCATTTCGCAGAAGAATTTTTGAAACTGTCAACCACTAACAGATGCATTACTACTTAATTGGATTACTAGAGATGTAATTGAAATTGATTGTCAGGTTCACGTGCACGTCTGGTCACATTTAGAAATGTGTACTTTGGTTCATTTAAATTGTTAATTTCCACATGTAACTAACAGTGATTGCTTTAAAAGCTACTTTGGATTTACCTGAAAATGTTGTTAGTACAAAATTGGATTAGAGTTTATCTGATGCACACTAATAAAACTCCTATCAAAATGGTAAATTGACTTTGAAAAGGGCGAGCTTCAGAACTGCATTGTATTGATAAAGAAAATTATATATTATGAGCTCTTTTATATTTTGAAAAATCGTTTTTAGTAAAAATTTCTGATTATATTCCAATCGTTTGGGATAGGAAGCAATTTGTCTTGCCAAATAAAAAAAATAGAATGTATCACTATGATCCTAATAAATATATTTTTATTTAGAAAAAGTCTGTTTTAAGAATTAACCATGATATATCGTCAGAAACTATCTTTTTTCAAAAACAAACCGTCATTCAACCTTTGAAACAGGCATTTCAATGTCATTGTTTTTGTAGAAACTGTTTTTTCTAAAAGCTGCCTTTCGTTTGTCTTTATAAACTTATTTCAATAACAACCCATCATTTTCTTTGTTTTTATGAGGAGAAAACCATTATTTGTCTTTATTTATTTTTCAGAAGTTAACCAACTTTTTTTTCTAGAAGAAGATCTTTATTTGTCTTCAGAAACTTTTTTGTTATAGAAAAATCTACATCAATGTTTGGAAACTGTGATTTTCAAAATTAGATCATTACATGTTTGAAAAACAGAATCTAACCTCCATTTTTCTTTAGAAATTGTCTCTTTCAAAAGATGTCATGGTCATTAATTTGTCTTTGTGAAAAATGGTTTAGAGTGGATTTTTTTGAAGCAAACCATGATATGTCTTTGTGAAAACTGTCTTCCGAAACTGTTTTTTTTTTAAAGCAGAATGTCATTTGTCCTAGAACTATATTTTTCAAAAATTAATTATCATATATTTTCAGAAATGGTGTTTTTTGGAAAACGTTATCATTTATCTATGGAAATATTCTTTTTCAAAAATAAACCAACATATGCTTTTGTAGGAACTATCGTTTTCAAAACTAGAACTTCATTTTTTTGGCGAATGTCTTTTTTCATAGACAAACCCATATTAATCTTTGGAAACTGTCATTTCCAAAAGCAGATCATTACTTTGTCTTTGAAAACAGCGTGTTTTGAATACAAACCGTCATTAATTTTGAGAAAATTGGCAGTTTTGAAAACAAACCATGTCTTCCGAAACTGTTTTTTTTAAATCAGAATGTCATTTGTCCTAGAACTATATTTTTTAAAAACATATTATCATACATCTTCAGAAATTATGTTTTTTGGAAAACACTATCATTTATCTATGGAAATATTCTTTTTCAACTACAAACCAACATATGCCTTTGTAGGAATTATCGTTTTAAAAACTAGAACTTCATTCTTTTTTGGCGAATGTCTTTTTCCATAGACAAACGCACATTACTCTTTGGAAACTGTCATTTTCAAAAGCAGATCATTACTTTGTCTTCGAAAACAGTGGGTTTTAAATGCAAACCGTCATTAATTTAAGGAAATTATGTGTTTTGAAAACAAACCATATGTCTTTTTTTGAAAAACACTATCATTTATATATCATTTGTTTTTAGATTCTGGATCATTTCAATAACAAAACATTTTATGTATTGTGGTAACTGGCTTTATCATAACCAGAAATTGTTTTTAGAAACTATTTTTTTAAATCAAATCAAAACATATCCTTGGGTACAATATTTTCCAAAAGAAAACTGTCAATTATCTCCAGCAACTTTTTGTTTTCGAAAACCAAAAACGTATTTGTGGAAACCGTCTTTGTCAAAACTAAAATTAAGTGATGATTGTCCTCTGTTTTTTTATCACCTTGTATAAAAATTGTATATGTGAATATATATTAATTTGAGGGAAAGCCGCTTTACTATTAGAAGTAATTTGTTTTGAACTGGACTTAAAATATAGTTATTGTTTCAAAACGGAAGAAATTTTTCTTACTATCCTTTAAAATGAATTATCACACATTCATATTCAACCCGGTAAAATTCGTCATGTGTATAATAGCCCTAAGGCTCCCGTTCTAAATGGTGTTCGTTTCACGCAGTGACTTTCCCAGATGACGGTTGACCAAATGACGGACTATGGACGGTTCAACGCCTCTTTCCGCTCCTAGAATTTCATCATCGGGGACGCTTCGGACCCGTTACCCAGAAAGGAAAGTGAAAGGAAAGGATTAATAACGGCAATATGGCACATTTTGAATTATTTGGGAGGGCATCTATTAAGAAGGGTGGACGGATGAAGATGCCTTTCAGTTGTTACGATTAGATAAGGATATTGCCGCATAGGACATTTATATCTGATCGTTAATTTAGTGGAACATCATCGGGTGAACGATAGATTTTTTCATTATTGAACCGTGTCACCAGATTGCGGATTCACTCACAAAAGTATACGATAACGGAAAATTTTGAGGTTATAAAATAAAAAAAAGTTGGTAACTAGATATGAACTAAGCGTCCATAATGGTTCATAAGTTTTAGTCGAAATCTCTCAACGCATGCGTGGATGTATTCTCCATCTTATATTGATAGGTACTGACGTCTTCAGGAAACTTTTCAGGCAACCTCCGTATATTGTTTCGATAGATAAATATTCGTCCAAGCAACTCCTTCGGAAGACAGTCAAGAACATAACCACTGTAAAGTCTGATAAATAATTGAACTTGAGTTTTGTTTCAGTTTGTCCCAGTTTTATTTGTATCCGAGAGAGATTTAGAAGTCAGCAAACCACAATTCCACTTTAGTTGGTGGAAATATAAATCCGTAAGGTACGTAATGGCGTCCCTTGAGACATCCTCTGTAGATTCATTCTGCTTATAGTAAAGCAGCTTGTTTGAAATAATAAAAAAAGTCATAAAGCTTCTCGTCGATAAACTGCGAACTATTTGTCTTTATCTGTCACTTTTCATCGTTGAAAATGTTTTTCGAATGATTTATTGGAGGACGAAGAAATTTCAGATGGATTTGGTCATTTTTACGAAATCTCAAAACAGACTAATGAAACTGAAGCTGTTTTCAGTGAATTTGTTATATGAGACAATTCTTTTTTTTTTGAAAGATTTCAGCCCAACTGATATAAAAGCTGAACTAGATTCTACTCTAGATGAGACTACTCATTTGTCATCAATAGTAAAATACTTGGTAGTACAGTTTAGACGAAACTGTACGACCTGTGAAGACCAGCATCTCAGTGGTCGACCAAATGAGGTAACGACTCGAGAAACGTTGAACAAAATCCACTGGATGATCGTCGACTGAAAGTATGCGAGCTAGTAGACTTTCTATTCGCCAGATTTAGCCTCCTCGGATTATTTTCTGTTCCTAAACTTAAAAAAATAGCTTGGCGGTCAAAGATTTTTCAGCAATGAAGAGGTGATGTTTTTTTCCAAAATGTTCGCGTTTTTTTTTTGTTGGACCAGATCGTATATTGATTATATAATCTCAGTTTTAACTTTTTTAGATTGTAACTTATTTGTGTAGGTACAATAAAATATTTTAAAATTGGGTTTTCGATAACTCAATTTAATCAGAAAAATGTTTTAGGTTTTTTGATCGATGACCTTCAAACAGGCGTCTTAGGAAAGCTTGTAGCGTCATATAAAACTTCGTGTGTGTTTCTTGAGGTATTTCTTAGCATGGAGAAAAAGCATTATAATTTCTCTATGATTTTTAATGTTGCATATTGTCAGTATCAATTATCTCTTAGTAATCTATAGATTATTACTGACCAGATGGGCAACTAAGAAAAGCCGTCGTACATATCAGAAATTTCTTTTCGCAAGATATCTCGAAACAGAAAAAATATATCGATATGTGGTTCTCGCCATTCCAATATTAATTTAGTTTACTTCTAATAAAACTTTCAAGTTTCTTTAAGTATTTATCTGAACTGTCTTCCTAAATTGTTTTTTTTTAAAGCAGAATGTCATTTGTCCTAAAACTATATTATTCAAAAACAACTTATCATATACCTACAGAAATTGTGTTTTTTGAAAAACACTATCATTTAACTATGGAAATATTCTTTTGCAAAAACAAACCAACATATGCTTTTGTAGGAACTATCGTTTTCAAAACTAGAACTTCATTTTGTTTGGCGAATGTCTTTTTTCATAGACAAACACACATTACTCTTTGGAAACTGTCATTTTCAAAAGCAGATCATTACTTTGTCTTTGAAAACAGTGTGTTTTGATTGCAAACGTCATTAATTTTAAGGAATTGGCTGTTTTTGAAAACAAACCATGATATGTCTTTGTGAAAACTGTCCTCCGAAACTGTTTTTTTTTTAAAGCAGAATGTCATTTGTCCTAGAACTATATTTTTTAAAAACAAATTATAATATATCTTCAGAAATGGTGTTTTTTGAAAAACTCTTTGAAAACAGTGTGTTTTGAATACTAACCGTCATTTTAAGAAACAGGCTGTTTTTGAAAACTACGTTTTAATTTATTTTTTAGAATGTTTCAAAATCAAAATAAGTAGCGTTAGACACTTTCTTTTTGAAAAATCTTAAATTACAAAGTCAAAAAATTGTTGCATTTTCAATGAAAAAATGAAAATAAAGAAAATTACAGTCGATAAACATTAATACTAACCAAACAGCCGATATAATACGAATCAAGTAAAATTCGTAACAATTATGGACCATAAAACTCCTACTACTCACAATTTTTTTTCTTTAGGATGATTGAAAATCTAAATTAGTGGTTTTCAACTTTTTTAAATCTTAAATTATGAAGTCGATAAATATATTAAAATTGAGTTTTTGACATTTTCAATTGATATTCTAGAACCTAACAACAAATATATTACGAATCAAGTAAAATTTTTAACAATTATGTACCAAACGACTCAAAGTATTTAAGATTTCTCACTTTTCCATTTTTTTTATTTAGTACGTTTGACAATAAAAATGAGTAAGTTTTGACACTTTTTTTGCAAAATCCTCAATTATACAGTCAAAAACTTCTTGGAATTCCAATGAAAGATTGGAAATATAAAAAATTACACTCAATAAACACTGAAATCATCATTTTTTGTCATTTTCCATTAACACTCATGGACCAAACAGCAAATATAATTTGTAATTTACATAATTTGGAATGTTGGATAGACCTTATACAATAAAAAATGCGGAGAATTTATTAAAGAATTCGTGTATGGTATATAAAGTGCCCCTTAATTGAGTAAATTTTAATTTTTGTAATTAATATCTTCAAATTCCAAAACCAAACCACTCCAGTGATGGATATAAAATTCTCAAAACAACTTTCACGTATTTTTAGGGTTTAGTTTTGTTATAATTTTGCTCCCTGCTGCTGTAATACAATCCGTTGTCGAGTTATAGAAAAAAATCGTTCTTAGTAGCCCACCTGGTACATAATTGAACCAATTGACGAAAGAAATCCCAAAAAAGTAGAGGAAAATCTTGTTCCTAAATGTGTCATCTAATCAAAATCTCATGTGGAAGGTTTTACGGTGAAAGTTTTAGTAAAAAGAAGTTGTGAACATTGAAAGCGGCTGTACTAATATCGAACACTCCGTATAAACTAGGCGAGTTAACGATTCAGCACAACTAGAATAAATTATTAAAATTCACTCAGGGTGAGAATTACCGTGAAGGGACCACCACGTTTTCAGTCGAAAAAATGCAGTAAACGTCACGATCCTCTCATAATTTTCAAAACTGAGCTCTCATCCTGCATTATGAATTACACGTTATGGCGAGTCCCTTTCTCGATTCAATTTTCCGTGCCGTAAGAACGTGAATGAACACGATGTAGGAATAATGTCATTTTTTTACATAACGAACCTAATTTTATCAATTTTTATATTCGAAAGAGAAAAAATTATTTTTCCAGCTTCACGTCAACGCTGTCATCGCGCCTTATTTCACATTTTTAAATTTATGTTAACATATAACGTCGGAATACACAAAGGAAACATTTTTTCTCTCCAACTCATTGAATTTGAAGTATGTAAAAACGTCACATTCAGCTCCGCGCCAAATTCTTCTTTCCCATCCGACGCCTTTCACTATTCGTTACAATCTAAAAGCAACAGCTTTAACCTATAAATCATATTACCCGATATGAATAACGTTATCAAGTAGGCTATCCATTGATTTATTCATTATGATAGAATGAAATTTCTTTTCCATCTTGTATAGAGCTTCCATACAATAGGCCAGTCAATGCAGACCTAAAAATTTATTTTCATCTTGAATTGAAGTAAATGCTATCAATACTATTATATAATGAATGTGGAATGGCGTTTATAGATATCTACCAAATATAAATATAATTAGTCCTAAACTTCCAAAAAACTTTACGAATTATCTTTATTTTTCTACATACTGTCTTTAAATATTAATATTAAGGTTTTATGACTTTATTCGTACTAAAATTGTAGATATTCAATACCAGTCGAGATATCCGGTCTTAAACTTCCAAAAAACAAATTATCTTTATTTTTCTTCTCTTTAAATATTAATTTCAAGATTTTATAAGTTTCTTTTTGCTTAAAATGTATATGTTACGTCCCAAGCCCGATCTTGTACGGAGTCGAGCTTCGTACAATGAGTTTGTACGAAGTCCGATCTGTACAAGCCATTTTGTACGAAGCCGAGATTGGCGGACTTCGGACAGAGATGATTGTACGAAGTCGACTCTGTACAACGCTGGTTGTACGGAGTCGGAGCATCGATACTCACTCGGTAATGAGCGCGCTATTAAGATGTTAGTAAACACAAACGTAGTTATTGTGATTGAAAGTATGTTCTCCGGCTAGTTGGCTACCATCTATTGTTAGGTTAGGTTAGGTTAGGTTGCGTGTACTACTTCGGAATAACGCGTTCATTACCGAGTGAGTATCGATGCTCCGACTCCGTACAACCAGCGTTGTACAGAGTCGACTTCGTACAATCATCTCTGTCCGACGTCCGCCAATCTCGGCTTCGTACAAAATGGCTTGTACAGATCGGACTTCGTACAAATTCATTGTACGAAGCTCGACTCCGTACAAGATCGGGCTTGGGACGTAACATATATATCTACCACCTATGAAGATATCCAGTCCTAAACTTGAAAAAAACTTTACGAAGTGTCTCTATTTCTCTAAATAGTGTCTTTATATATTAATCTTTAGATTTTATAAGTTTCTTCATGCCTAAATTGTAAATATCTACCACCTGTAAAGATATCCAGTCTTGAACTTACAAAAAACATAGTTTCTTTAAGTATTTATCTAAACGTTCTATAAAATTTTTGTAAGTCTATGACGTTAACCATCTATAACGATAATCAGTATTAAACTGCTTGTTTGACCTCATCATACAAGGTGAAAACGAGGAAAAACTTTTTTAAACAGCAGAATAAATAAAAATCATCCGCTCTGTGAAACTTCATTGTACGGAGGGCGGTCTAGAATAAGTAAAATTTTACATATGAATGAGAAGAATGGGATCTGGAAATGTCATGTTGTGCAAGACCATCTTGCACAACAATGATTCCAAGAGCGTTTTCAATGCTTTAATTGTGGTTTCCGATTTTTTTTTAAATTTCGATTGTGTTATAAGAATAGAAGTGAATGATGAAAAACGAATTGATGATACCAAATAGTTACTTCAATATTTTATTTTTCTTTTGTTTTATAGTGATTCTATGTACTGTCACTTTTAGTTAGAAGGAAAATCGTTTTCCGGTAGTTTATTTTCGTAGCAATACGATTTACTCTATCGTTTCTTCAATCTGCACGATTTTGGTATACGAGAAATGAAATTCGGCATATCGGTAAACTCGACCCGCCAACGGGTCTCCCGTTTTTGCTGACGTCGCTCGTCAACTGTCTGTTAAAGTTGATCTAAGGGGCGGAGGTTATCCAATAACATTTGTAAACAGCTTATCTCTTCGCTTTTCGACAATATTGACATAATGTGTTGGCATAGTGAAAATTGAAAAAGAAATGAATGTTTCTCGGTAGTGTTATATGCGTCTTCGTTTGACTCAAAGACAGATTCAATGTAAACAGTCAATATTTGCTGGATTATTCGAAACGATAATATGATAATATTAGGAAAACGTATTATAGTAGCTTATATGAATGTATTTATAGGCCTTTCATACAAATAGTGAACAATGAAAATGAAATATACTTGAACAAGTATCTGTTTCCATTTTCATCAAATTTTTACAGAAACCAGAATTAAACGAGAGGAATTCTAATCTGAGCTTATCCCTCAGTTGGTCGCATATAGGACTAAGAAAGGGAGAATGCAAAACAAATTTAAAAATTTGTATTAAAAATTAAATTGATATTAAACTAGTGAAAGTATGCCTTTAAATTCTTCGGAAATGCGGAAAAAATGTATGAATTTGATTTCAATTGGCAAATGATTGTGCATTTTTTTTCGCATTGCACTGTATTGTCTTCGACTAATTTTGAACGTGGAGTAGATAGATAAAGATCGTGCTCTGCGTTTCTAAGTAAAGTTTGGTGCCACCAAATTCAACTACTGTGGGACCCAATAAAATCCTGATTTTTTTCTACAAACAATCCATCTTTATGAAGAGTTCTCTAGAATTTCAGCTCAATATTTTCATTATTTTGACGTGGATAATTTTTTAAACATGTATATGTTTTTCATCAATATTCCGACAAGTTTGGTGCCACGTATTTCAACTACTGTATGACCCAATAAAATCTTGGTTTTTTCCACAAATATTCAACCTTTTTAAAGACTTTTCTAGAATTTCAGCTCAATATTTTCATTATTTTAGCGTGGATGATTTTTTAAACATGCTTATGTTTTTCATCAATACTTCAACAAGTTTGATGATGATGATGATGATGATTTTTTAAACATGTATATGCTTTTCATCAATATTCGAACAATTTTTATGCCACGTATTTCAACTACTGTGTGACCCAATAAAATCTTGATTTTTTTCTACAGACAATCAACTTCTATGAAGACTTTTATAGAATTTCAGCTCAATATTTCCATTATTTTGGCGTGGATGATTTTTTAAACATGCATATGTTTTCCATCAATATTCGAACAAGTTTAATGCCACGTATTTCAACTACTGTGTGACCCAATAAAATCCTGATTTTTTTCTACAAACAATCAACCTTTATAAAGATTTCTCTAGAATTTCAGCTCAATATTCTTATTATTTTGTCGTATTCTTATTTATTTTAAGCATTCATATGCTTTTTTTTAAATTAGTTGTCCTGTTGCGAGAAATATTAATCGATTATTTTGTAATAAAACCTAAACACAAAGTTATTAAATCACTTTCCTGATATTATCACAAAAGAAAAAAATTGTTTGTATTTTGAAACACAATTTCAAATACATAATAATCTAAAAAGGAATGTAATTGATTATCATGTTACCGTTCTCTTTACATTCAGTTTAATTTAATTAATTTACAACACAAAGCAGTTTCCACTGCCAAACGCTCCAGCTGGAAATCTCCACGTGATGGTTAATACGGATGCACTTGTATAATTATATGGATCTAATTTGAGATATGGAGACTATTGATTGTTGTGGGCTTAAAAGAATGTCCTTCTAAATCCGTTTCCGAAATCACAAGATTGTCGAATAGCTAGATTGCTAGCTAGATAAAAGAAAGCACTTGCACCAAAAGTTTGGAAAAGATACACCCTTTATAATCTTGTAAATAGTTTAATAATGTAATGTTGGGGATGGCATTTCTTGAGGCTATTCTCCCCTGACTAAATAAACCAAAAACAAATTGCATTGTTATAAAACAATTTACATTTCCGATTTGTTAATAAACTTGTTCCATGCACAAATTTTTGCTAGTCTTTATCACATCAGATGGTCTCGCAAACCAATTGCCAGTTGAAAATTGTAGTCTAATATTTCATTCTAGATGATGAAGAAGATTTATATGATACTCAAATTGTAGGTTATGAATAAGTTAAAGGACAATGCTTGGTAAGAATGAAATAGATTAAAAGTAAATCCAATGGTACTAAAGAAACGATTCTCACGTAGAATTAGATAATTTAGAAACAATATGGAATAAAATAGATGTCGTATTTCGAGTCTGATTAAACTACTAAAATTTCTAACTATCTATAAAAGATTGTATAAGACGTGCCGAACAATGGACGATGGAAAATTTCATCTACGATTCTCTTTGCTGGCGTTTACTGAGAAATCGTTTACTTCGGAAACTACAGTTATAGTTTTCAGAGACAATTTCAAAGGATAAGGAATTTTCACGTATTCCACTTATTGAGAGTTTCCGTTGGCTTGTGCTCTATATTAACAATATCCAATCCTGTGAGTGTAATAATATTTCCAGCAATAATTTTATTCTAAAAAGAATTGTGGAACATATACATACAACGTTAAAAGTCTTAAAGAATCCTTTAATTAAAAAAAACACCATATAAAAATTAAAGATTCAAATGAAGGAAGTTTTCTATTAATCTTCGCTACTCCTTCATTATTCAATATATAAGCTAGATAGTTGACTTCGTTTTGAAATAGCTGGCAATGTCTTTGCCAATACTACGATGTCATCCAAATATCAAAAACGTTTTCTATAATCTTTTAAATGTAGTGGGTACATTACAAAGTCCGATTACCATGACGTTGATTTTCAATAGTCCAAATACAGTAATAAAATCTTATCTTCTTGAGCCATCTCTACTTGCTAGTCTTCAGATCCAAGATAGAAAACAGCTTGATGCCAGGGATGTCCAGAGATGTTTAACTGGTGATAGTCCACGCAGAATCTAGTAGTTCTATACTTTTTCTTGACGAGCACTACTGGAGAAAACCATTGACTAGCAGATAGTTATATTACTTTATCCTTTACCATGTCCTGAATTACTTTTTCTGCTTGCTCTTTTTTCAGTTTTGGTAATCTGCGAGCTTGGCATCCCCAGTAACGATTTTATGTTATTGGTAAGTAACTAATAGTTTCCCAATAAGCAAACCTTTGCCAACCTCCTCGTCGTAGTTCCATGACTCGATGAGCTTCTACAATCCCCAATAGCCGCGCTACTATTAGGTAGATCAGAACATCGAATAAAACCCCATGTCTAAAACAAATGAAAAGGTTTCTTTCCTATTCCACCAATAGGTCTGAACAAGTGAACGAAGACGAGCCAACTGGAGGTACTTACTATGCTTACTGGACACTACCTAGTGAACCACCATCTGAAGAACGTCGGAAAAAATCTCGACAGCTCTTGTCGCTTCTGTAAAGAACCAAAGGAAACCACCGAACATCTCCTTTGTAAATGCGAGACAAAGACTACGATATGGAGTCCGTTAACAACGATAACATCAAAAAAAGTTGAGAAAATGGTATTCTAAAAACGTCGTGATGTCTTTTTCAGTTGATATTTTGGGTATATTACGAAAACAACGTCGAGTAGAAACCACAACAGAGATATCTAATAACTCTACATTCATTAACCTCTTCAATAATCCTCATTGTTTTAAGTAATCTTCATTATTTTCTCCGATTACCATCTTGTGGTTCATCATGAGTATAGTTCAGATAATCAAACGGTTGATTTAGTTCTGAGGAATCCACTTGGAGCAATTCGTCTTAACCTACCTGATTTGTCAATGCGCCATAACATTCTGAATTTCGTTTTTCATTTTTTTATATTTTATAAACTCAAACATTTGCTCCAGGAAATGCGCTATAAGTCCATCGAAGCAATAAAAAGTAAATCACTCGAGGTGTTGAAGGAAAGTCCAGCCGAGGCGTAAAACAAGTGTATGTGAAATTTGATTTCAATAGAATATATTTTGAAAACAATACTAAACGTTTTTAAGGTAATTTCAGATAAATTTTATTATATATTATCCTAAAACAAACTATATTATTTAGAAATATTTATAAATACATTGAAATCATGTGAAAATTTATTAGAGAAAATGAATTTAATGAAAAATATATGAATCGAAGTTAATTACTTTTATCACCGGGAAATATATATTGTAAAATTCTGTGTATTCGTTTATTGTTATAAATATCTATATTAAAGTTCGGAAATTATTGTATTCCATTGTCAGCAATAAATCGACGATAGGAAATTAATTATGGCAGATAGTTTCCGATTTAATATTGTTCTACATTTAGAAGTGTATTTAGATTATCAATTTTCATTGAAAGCTTGTTTTAAGCTCACAGAACATTGCGAGTGTGCGAAATGATAAAGCTATGATGTTATTGATCTATCCTAACTTGTTATTGCCTCATCCGATCACAAAATGAAATGCTGGAACTACGGATCATCCTGACTGAGGTACCGCTCGCAAAAGTCCAATTTGCGATCGAGAACATCCTCGTAAAGTACTTGGAGAAGACGGGAGCTAACGCCAGTTCCACTATTTCCATATTTTCGTTAGTTATTACTGATACCGGTCGTCTAAAACACGGCGCGTCGGCAGCAGAGCCTGTTTTCAAGAATTTTTGATACTTTTTTCACATTGTCGAACGATTTGGTACGGCGAATTCGCAAATTGTTGTTGAAATTCGTAATATGCAGGTACGACGTAACAAAAAATTTCTCCGAACGATTATTCATTCCGAAAACGAGTCTACTTGACGAGCACGTGTTATCATGACACAAAAGCAACTGTATGGAGTTCGAACGATGAATTTATTGGTCAAAAATTTGAGCTGAAAACGATTTTTTATATTCTAGATATAAATTCTCTACGCTCAAAATGTTTTTGAGTGAGCGTAAACCAAAAACATAAAGTACAAGATTTAAGAACACTATTGTGTAAATATTGAGTATAAGAAGGCAACGGCGCTTGAATAGATTGTCTATTGAATCCGGGCTTCGTATAATATGTCCAATTCTGGTAAATTTGGTCTTCTCAGACAGAAAATTTAAGATCGATTATGTTTTAATATATCATCGGCTATCAATTTCCAAGTTTCATTATATTCTTTTATTTTTTTCTAAATGAAAAGTTGAAACAAAAGTTAATGTGAAGGTACTAATCAAAAATACGAAATGTTTTGTTAATGAACTTTAAACTTGGCTTAACATGAAGTAATTATTAAACATCAAATTCACTTAGCAACTATACAGAAGAGAGATCTATTGAAATTCATCTGACACAAACAGTCTTTAAACGTTGCAAAGACGAAAAGTCGGAAAGTTCGTAAATGTACCTATACATGACTGAAGTGGGTAAATCGAAGTTTCTTGGTAAATTCAAAACTTCGCGGTAACATTGTCAGTTTCCTTGGAATATTTCGGCTTATATGTAGTTGCTCCTACGTATAATATAACATTTTGGATAAAGGTCGCGTTACAGGCTCTTGGGAAAAGTTTCTATAGCTCCAATTTTATCGTATAGAGTGCCTTATTGATCTACTAAATCGAAGTACAAAATTATATAGAAAAAATTAATGCATCACTATGATTTATCTTTCAATTTTCTCTTTGTTGTTATTTATATAGTGTTTCCAATGTTTGTAAGGAAAATTTAATCAGTAGCGACTTTTTTCCATTATAAACGCCAAAATAAAAATCAGTCAAACAAAACAACTTATTACATCCTGTTTAATTTTCGTTTAAACTTAATTCGACCTAAGTGAAAACCATTCATTTATGAAAATAAGGACTATATTATCCAGAAGTCCTACAGATAACAGAGGACCACATCCGCTAAAGTTGACCCCGTTTATTTTCAGGAAACAGGAAACTTTCGCCATTACAGGGTTATCTAGAAACTTTTCAAACTCCTGTAAATATTGATAACATTGTATTTAATGCTAGTAAGTCAGATTTTTAAATGGATTTTTTTGAATTTGATTAAGTGAATTGAATAAAATTAACGATTGTTGTTATTTGCTTCATAATAAACAATTATCTTTCCTTAACTCAATGTCCTATATCCTTAAAGGATTACAAACGATTTTCGTAAACAAATTACACAGCAGTTATAGTCTAGCAAAACGATTTGTGTTCACCAGTATTTCTTCTATTTTACTATTTGTTCTTCCCCTGTATATTTCTTTATATTTTTTCTATCCCATAATTATATTTAGAACTCTTATTTTCGTTTTTTATTTTACTCATTTATTTCTATAAATCACATCATCTAGTTCACTGTTTTCAACACCCTTTAGACCATCATCATCATCATCGGATATGTCATTATCATCAAAATTAATAATTATTTGATCTATCGCTACATTTTTTATCGGTATCAATTCAAGAACGTTGCCAGCGACCTTGGTATTCTATTGGTTGAAGGTTTTTCGCAAATTTTGAAAATCTAAAATCTTGTGAGTTTGGTGTTTTTATTTGCAGCGTTGCAACGTATTGTTTAACTTACTCATCCAGCATTATCTATAACTAACGATAAAACGACATATTGCAATTAATTTTTTTTGTATTCTTCAATAATAAACTTGAAGAATTGAAATAATAGGAGGGTGCTGTGGGGTTTAAACGCCCTCTCCTTGCCGCTCATTTACTTCGGATCATCAAAACCGCTGTCAATGTGAAACTCCCACCAATAAATCTAACAAATGACGACCGACAGTTATTATCCAGAAAAAGAGAAGAAGAAAAAAATAGAAAAATGAACATTTTCCATCACATGTGTTCCCAGTTCGCTGAAGTTAATCTAGCAAGAGTTGACATATAATATAAAAATCAAAAGAAATTCCATTGGATGTGTCATAATCATAGTGTGCATTTTTTTTATTTCAACAGACAAATTACATCGATATAAAAAAAGTAATTTATTTATTCTTTCATATTATCTAGTCTAATTAATTATAAACCATATTATTTAAAAATTTTCATATAAAAACCTTTTCAAATATCAAATTTTCAAAGCCGAAGATCTATCTTGATATTTGTAGAAAATTTCAAAAGGATTTTTATGAAAATTCGCTTTTGCTCTCAGCGCCATTCGAGACTCAGTTTGACACGATTACTTCCTCGGAAGTTTCTGATACAATTTGTCTGATAACACCACAAAAATGATATTGAATAGAATTTTTGCGCTATGATTTGAAAGGATTTCATTCAAGTACATTTACCTTGGAAATAGAGCGCGTCCATAAAGAAACAAAAAATACACTGTGAATAAACGTGATTTTCTATTGAGCCACATCGACAAGGTCACTCATAAAGTACTGAACTATAAATAAACTTAAAAATTTCAAAATTTTAGACACGAAACAAAGTAAAAATAATCCAGTTCAAAGGATGCTTTGTTAAAATATCTAGAAAATCATATGGTTCGGATATAATGATTTGTATACATATAATCAGATCTTCAGACACGAATCAAAACAGTCAATAATTTAACAGATTATGTTTCTTGTGTCGCCCATTCTTCAGATTTGGTGCAGATGAATCGGTAACAAAGTTTCCTTCACCATATCTACACATCGTTGAGAAGTGTTGGTGCAGCGAAGAGTTGGGAGTTTTCGTCAAACTCGTTGGTCTACTCGATATTATCCATACCGAAAGCAATATATGGAGACAGTAATCCTAGTGATGGTTTGGAATGTAATTTTAGATCGTTCTAAAGCTGTTAGTGAGAAAGTTTAAGCTGATTTATCAACAATTTTCCTTAATTTCTTTGAGACATGGAAAACAGACAATTTATTTGATATATCCTGATTTAAATTGGAGGAAAACTGTCTTTTTTGAACGTTTTCTCAGTGTGTAACTATAAGTGTAGAAGCTTATTCCTTCATATTTTCATATAAACCTTTGGCGTGATCTCCTTGTAATTTCCTTTCTATATGAAATTGAAAATTGCGGAAATTTCCGCATGTTCTGATATACTTCCTTTTATCTACAACCGTTTCTTGGTAATTTTCAAGGTCCTGCGAAGTTAGAACGGGTCCTTATCACATTTAAAAGTTTTTATATAAGTTTTCGCGTATTATGTAAATGTAGGCATCAACTTGAAGAGTTTCAACCCAACCACGATCACTTCGATGTTTTTGATTGATGAATTCAACTTTTTTTCACTTTTTGGCTTAAATTTTTCTTTGAAAAAAAAATGGTGTACTAGATCGATAGAATATAGAGAGTGTTCCATAAATCATCAGATTAACATCTTGTAACTCGCAACCATAAATTTTAAATTAGACAACAATTTGTGACTTAATGTTAAAGTACTTCTTCTGACCAAACTGTCCAGAGTCCTACTGCAATAGGAGGAACCTGTTGCACAGGACCTCTGTGCTTGTCGGCCTGAATCTCACTTTCAATCGAATTCCTTGTTTTTATTAGTTTTCTCTGTCCAAGTTTGTGCAAAGAATCAGCTACCTATAGTCTAAAATCTGTCGAAAATGGTGAGATCTAATGGATGATCATCTTAACAACTTTATTGTCTTTCCAAGCGACATTTCAAATTTCAAAGCGGAAAAAAGTTCGTACATACGGGTTCTGTACGATCATTTTTAGATTGTTACAGAAATGTCACAAGGTTATACAATAGATTAAATAATGATACAAAAAGAAAGCCTCAATATTCAAAGTATTGTCTATCGTATTCTATGGTTCTAACCCAACGTTCTTGGAATCCTGTGTAAAATCATTATTTGAGCTAAGATGCAAAAAATGGTCGCAATGCATTTTCAACATCTTTTTTGGATTTAAAAATTTCGCCAAACATCTGTACAAATAGTAATAGTCTAAACAAAATTCTGGAAGCTCTAGGAATACTTTCATGTAACTAAACCTGGGTATTTCTCCGACAAAACCTAATACATTTACATCAACTATCCTCTATATACCTCGGAATTAATAGCTCGATCGCCTGGTATGATTTTAAAGTCTCCTAAACCTGCTAATTCACCACTGGCCCTTTAATGTCGATAATTCAACTGATTAATTTCATTTTTTGTTTGTTCTACTATAATTTCAGTCTCTAATCAATCATTTTCCAATATAACTCAATAAATGATGTATTGCACATTTTGAATATAATTTTTTGCCTTCGGTATTACATTGACGTCGAAATGAACAAAAAAAAATCAAGCGCGGCTGTAAGCCGCTTTTAAATTCAGTCCAGCTCTTACTGGTCGCTGTTTAATTTGATTCCCGGTTTCGAACTTTAGCTGAATCGTAAATATTCTGATATTCCGAATGGATTCTAAAATGGCGAACGTATTTGAATCTCTCATACCTTTCAATGTAAAGAATATGGATTGAAGTAGACAGCTGCGATTTTTCGAATTGGTAAAAAAAATCAATTGAATATATTCTGATGGTAATGGAGAGCATCTTCGTTGTGAAAAGGCATTTTTTCACTACGGCTAGAAGTTTCGATAATTTGGAATGTTGTCAAAACATTACGAAGAATAATACAGGGTGCTCCGCATAATATGGAAATTGGAATTTTCCTCTATAGGTGACGAATTGTCTTGAACTTGGGCCAAAAATTTTAACAAACATTAATTTCTATGCAACAAATAGAAGGAGTTTATATCCAGAGTCTGAGTTTATTTCGTTTGCCTATGTTTAATTACGAGATGTATGATATATTAATCATAAATTTTCACCTCGAACATCGGAGTTTCAATTTCTCTAAAATTAAAAAAATACAAAAATTGGACAATAGGATTAATGGAATAAAAATGGCGGTGCCAATCGGCATGTGGCTATTATCTAACAGATGGCGCTACGTGTATTGACAATGATGGATTATTGGAATAAAAATGGTAGCGCTTCCTGTTGCGTCACTATGCTCTCTCTCACACTCATTGATTCCACTATACTTGTAGTCGTACCGTCTTGGTTTGGTTTAGGAAATGGCGAGATTTCATAGTAAAAATTATTTACTTCTATCGTTTATACTTATTCGATTAATATTTAGTTGAATTACTCCTATTTTATTTATTTAAAATATCGTTAGCGACCAATATTAAGTATTAATTATTAAGTATCAATTTTCAAAATCATTTAGTCTGGTTTTTTGCCCTCTTAAGCCTTATTTCTTTTTCTGATTTTGGCACCTGGGGATTACTTGTGAAAAGATATATAAGTCGATGACTAAATATGGCAATAAAAGAGTCATATATCAGCAAATTAATCAAAACAAGCCCAGTCAGACCCGATTTCTAATGACTTAATAACAATCGAAGAACATTAAATGTCTCACCAGATTCAGAATGTTGTAAAGAAGCATTAATTTTGAACCCCCTATCAGTTCCAGTTGCTTTAGTTTACGTTCTACAGTCACTATTATCAAACATCCAAAACCCACTCTATAAACAAGCTTGTTAAGAAAATAATCTTGAATCTATCCCTAATAATTTCCTTTATTATTTATTGTTATCTTCGTGATAAGAGAGGGAGGAAACAAAATATTTATAACGTACGAAATGTTATCATAATAACAGCTTTATTTTCCTTACCTACTAACGGCGTGGTTTCAATTCGATTTTGTGTGAAAGTGGTTTACATATCGTGAAAATGAGTAATAAAATTAATGATACAGATAATACGACAGAAGATGATGAAGGTAAACAACATATAGATGTTAGTTATAAAAGATTAAACTCAGGAATAGTTTCCGAAAAACATTTTCTATTAAATGTTATAGTGTCAAATCGTTTCAAAATCAAAATATCCTGTTTTGTTTTGTTAGTTTTTTGATTTTGTATTTCCAAGACCAAATTCTAGAAAATGTATGACCGCTGTGAACGTTGATCTCATTAACAAACACAATAAGCCTAGTTTGGTTCATAAAACCTTTAATTTGTCTATTTTTCAAATCCTTATTCAAATTTTTTAATCAAAACTTTGTTTTTCGTGGTAGCTACATTTAGAAATAAAAATATTTTCAAAATTTTGCATTGTGAATGGTTCAGTATCGAAGCTAATAGATCAGCTGTCTACTCTTTCAATTGTACGAATATACAGGGTGTATACAGACCTCCGGAGATATCACCTTTAAAAAGTGGTGACTGAAATTGAGTTTTCATTTTTTAAGTTTCGTAATACTTCGACATGAGAAGAAGTTTTGATATAAAATGAAGTAAGGGTTGCTAATATTGAAAAAATACCCGACGTTAGTCCTTAGCGAGTGCAAGTAAATTACAAAATTTGTAGCTTTGCTGAAATTTTGGGAAAAAAAATAAAATCTCGATTTTGTTTACCATCTAGTATCTAGTGATATCTCGGAAAGGAATGGACTGAGGAAATTTCGTTATAGGAAACACCCATTTTAAATTCATACGAGCAATCACCTGGAATTTATCGCATGAATTTAGAAACACCCTTATAAACGGTAGCTGAAAGTTATAAAATGCATATGTTTTAAAGTAGTAGCTCTTTTAGTTAATATTTTGTTTTTATATTCCTTTATTTTCGTGTTAGTACCGCTACTGTGTAATAAAAACGACCTCTACAAGGTTTCTGTGGTTACAAAAGTTGTCAACATATTTTTAATCTATTCATTTTGATTTTTATCGATAAAATTGTTAATCAAAACATCGATGTTGTTGGGTTTACAAAAATTTCTTTTGATCTCCGTCATCAATTTAAATTTACTTTATGGAAATAATTGAGAATGAGACTTCTGCTGAATGTATTTGTCCTTACATTAAGCACAGATCTTGATTTACACTCGTATAAGAATTATTTGAACAAGAAATTAAAACCACGACACTATCATAAACGGCGCTTCAAGTTTTGGGATTAAAAAAACTACAAAACATTTAAGAAATGATTCTATTTGTGTTCAAAGTAATATAGATCTATAATAATGCATTTTCGTAACCAAATACGCGTTGCAACCGTTCAAGACTTCGATGTTCATGATTAAAATACTGTTTAAACTCTCACACTCACAATTAAACTGTCTGACGCACATTTAGATAACCAAGTTATCGTCTTCAGAAACTGGAGATAAGTCAGCTTATATTAAGTCTCTGAAGACGTCAAATTTGTTATCAAATTAATTGCTAATAGTCCCAATTTGAAGGAAATAATTCCTGAGTTTCCTTGAAATCCTGAATCTAAACGTACAAGGTGTGGTTATAAGTAACGAGACTAGCGATGGTGCAGAAAAAGTAGACAATTCAGTGTAGCCGTGGCCGTTTACCATAAACCTAGAGCAAAGGATTGTTGTGTAATTTCACAAGTAACATGGAGAACTACATAATTTTTTGAAACAAATGTATGGCAATACATGATTGTCTCGTTCACGTGTTTTTGAGATGTTTAAGCGTTCTCAAGAAAGACGGGATTTTAAAGATGATTAATCAAGTTCGTTCCACGTCAAAAACGGTCGAAAAAGTCTTGTTGTGTTTGAATGTGTTTGGCAAATTTTGTTGCTACACTGGTGCCTCATTCCGCATTCTCTTTCAAAAGGTTTCTAGCCAAGTACAACTACCCAGTAACTTCTATCTCTTTATTAAGGTCAAATCTGTAGTAAAAAGATTTTAGTAAGAGGAAGCGGCAAGCGTCCTGAAGGAACTGAAAAAGAAAGAAAAAGACATTCTGTACCATTTAGAACTATGGAAGATTCGCATGGAGCTTTGTAGGGATAGATACCTCGTGAATAGCATTGAAATTAAATTTATTTTGTTGATTTTTCACAATTTTTAATATCAATATTGACTTTGTAAGCAAATCTTGCTAGTAGTTTGTTTCTATTAACAATTTTCCTGATAAAATTGATAAGTTTTATGAGTTTTTTGAGAGCCATTCAGGACGTATCAAAATACTTCTTCTTTATCAATACATTTCTTGACAATAGAAATAGTTTGATATACAAGAGAAGCCCTCTAAGCTTTCAATTTTTTGTTGTTAAATTAATTATCTCGAAAAAGGAAAAGATGTTGGTAGAGGAGATAACAACAAATGTAGGCTGTTCTCTTATCATCTTTCTAGTAGCCTTATAAAAACCCTCCTTTGTAAAACAAATTCTACCAGATTGTTTTTTCTTATCGCAGAAACTAATTTATACCAACACCAGTAGATCCTAGATATGTTTTATGTTGTGTTTTAATTATTTACACATTTCCAAGTTCTACTTTAAGTAGAAACTTTAACTGCCGACTGGGGTAATACTCTACAACTTTAGTGCCTTCCAAAAAGAGTGAATTACGTGTTTAAAACCACTGGATAAAAGTTTTTTTTTCTCGGTCTTTTATTCCTTGTTTTAGTTGCTAATAACTTCAACCCAAATAAAAAATATTGTCGTAACGGAAACTTTTGAAGTAGAAGTTTCAAAAAAGTTAGTAATTTTCTTGTGTCGTTATACCCTTATTTCATCGTATTTGGTTGATAATATAGAAGCTCATGAAAATAATTTCACAGTGAGTAAATTTAAAGGCATGAAATATGAACATGGTAATCAGTCAAAAAGAAGAAAAAACGTATATGTTGGATGGCTTTCAACTCTTTATCAATCATATGATATTCGATAAATTCTAAATTACTTATATTCATAAAATTATCACAGAAGCGTCTTAGGAAAGATGATGGTGAACGTTCTGGTCGGCCAATTGAGGTGGTTACCCCAGAAAACATAAAAAAAGTCCATAAATTTGTTATATCTAATCGTAAATTGAAATTGCTTGAGATAGCTGAGGCTCTCTCTGATGAAATGGGTGCCGCGTTTACTCACAGTCGATAAAAAACAACGTGTTGATGATTCAGAGAAGTGTTTGGACATTTTAACACGTAATAAATCAGATTTTTGGCGTCGATATGTGACAATGGATGGAACTTGGATCCATTTTACTCCGGAATCCAAACAACCATCATCTGATTGGACTACAATCGGTGAACCAAGTCCAAAGGCACAACTGTTAGCTGGAAAGGTAATGACTTCAGTATTTTGAGTTGCGCATGGAATATTGGAGAGACAATCAAAAGTGAAAACTAAATAGAGTTATTGGATAATTTGAATGCAAAAATCAAGGAAAAATGGCCATATATGTCGAAGAAAAAATCACTGTTTCACTAAGACAATACGCCGATTCACAATTCCATGTCAACGATGATTAAATTGAATGAATTGCTTTTTCATCTACCGTATAGTTCAGATCTAACCCCCAGTGACTACTGGGTATTCGCTGATCTCAAAAAAAGTAAGAAATTCAGTTCAAATGAAGAAGCAATTGCTGAAAGTGAAGTAAAATATAAATCCTTCTACAAGCACGACATCGAGTAGATAGAAAAGCCTTGGAATGATTATATTGTTCTTGAAAGAGATCAAATTGATGAATAAAATTGATTTTTGGTAAAAAAAATGTGTTTGTCTCAATCACAGGTTTACTAAATACCTATCAGTATGAAAATAGTTTTCTTCTAGAAATGATAATAATAAAAACTGGAAATACTTAGGAAATGTTAAACAGATAAATAGTTTCTTAAACATAGGTTTCAAATTCAATCAATTTTGTTTAATTTGTCTTAATCTATAGATATAAAGTTAGAAAAATAATTGAGAATTATAATAGCTAAAACAACAATCCTCTATTTTTTGGTACGAAAGAATTTTCACACGTGTATTTACGGATAAATTGTAATCTAGGTCAAACATAATCCATTTAGTATTTTCCCTTCCTTTTTGGATATTTTTAAGGCTGTACTGATAAATTCACTTATTTTTGGTATAGAAATTGTTTTAAAAACATGTACAACAACAAAAACCACTTACTAAGGAAAAAATAGGGATTTCCATTTAACCTGTATACTCAGAAATACTTTCGAAATCTTAAGTACCTTTAGAACTTTATCATTTTGTGAAACGTATCACAGGAAATGATTGAATTGGACGGAAGATTTATGACATTTATCAGTTTACAGTTATTGTCCCTAATCCTCCTCAGGTAATTTGTTGCAAGGGTAGATATTTATGCTCCAATGTACCTGTCGTTCAGTTGCTGTTTTGTCTCCGCAGATATCGTTTGAAATTGAACAAAGTTCAGAAGTGAAAAGCCAAGGAAATCAACATCAATCAAAGTAAGTTTCATTTTTTTTTAATAAACTATTCGATTTAGTTCTTTACCAAGTTACATTAGTTTTTTTAAGTTTTTAATTCACTCTTTAGATAGATATTTGCTTTAAACATTCATTAAAACATTCAAAAAAGTATTTGCTTGTATTAATTTCTTTTTCCGTAACCCAAATTAATTTGTATCACAAACTCGGCGTATTAAATTAAGGTTTTCAACTAGTAGAATGTTCCATAATTTATAACAAATCTATCGATTTATATATAATTTGTATTTTTAGACCACCTCAATCAAATATTCATTTTTTTTACGATAAGGATAAAGAGTTTTACACGGTGATTCACTTTACTAATGATTATGCCATTCAAAAGTCTCTGGTAAATAATCTGAGTTATTTTAGTTAAAATATGCACGTGGATCTACTAAAACAACTTTTTCAATTCTAGATTATATAGTTTTCGATTTCCTACCCCAAGATTTGAATCATTTACTAATTAATTCAGGTGTCTCTGACCAGTTTTTACGAATTTGTATTACATTGTAAATCTCTTACGAAAGACATTCAGTTGTTGAGAATTTTTTCTTAACAAAGCTTCACCAAGTTTCATAACTTATGCTTAGCAATTGATTGGATTGATTTTTCTGAGAATACGACTCTAAATTTTCGGATTTTCATGATAATATTATCAGGTGCTTCAATACAGTATTTCAAAAAGTACTTTTTCGTGATGATCTTTTTTCAACGTTTTTTTTAACGAATCATTGAGTTTCTTCCTTAGATCTGCAGATAGATTTGTGCTATTGTAAACTATAGTCAGTATTCAAAACAAAACTTCCTGCGGCATTGATGGGTTATCAATTAAGTTATTTTTAGATTTCCCTAAAGTGATGGATAAACTTTTTATAATCAACGAATTCTGTCTAATAACTATCATTCTATTGCATTATTTCTCACTCAATAATAAATATTTAACAAATGTTGACAAAGCCTTCGATTGTGTTGATAATAAAATTCTGCAGTTAGCAGTGGTGTACCTCAGGGTTCAGTTTTAGTCCCGATTCATTTTTTTGATATTTATTACTGATGTCACAGATGTACAAAGAAGTTTAACAACCTCTAAAGCTTTTTCAAATTCTCTTTCTCTGTTTAAACAAATTTTATTATTTTCAGATGTTGGGTTTACGTACTATTGGACTACTACTAACAACAATCGTCATTTTATTTAATTCAGTCCGGTCAGAAGTAGTTTCAGTGTCTTCTGAAGAATTGAAGTCATTGGAAGATCAATACCCAAGAGTTAAAATAAACGAAATAACACCGAGAAAACCAAAATCCGCTGTAGAACCACTCACGAGTCTCGAAACAACCGAAGAAACGTCATTATATTTATGGAATTATTGGCCGCTATCAACGTCTCTTTCGAATACTGCTTTACGAATTGGTACTTTTGTTTTGGGCGTCACCTTGACCACGTTATTTGTAATTTTCTATCCTATGTTGGCTTACAAGATCTGTTATTTAGTGGGAGTCTGCGAAAATTCTCTCGATTTTTATATAAATAAATTTATAGCAGAAAATTTGAATCAACGTAAACCGATACTTCAAAGAAACAAAAGATTAGTTGATGATTTTTATCCCATATTATTGTCGTTAGCCGAAGCTAATAAAAAATACGGTGACAATGACAAAAAAAACGCCACGTGACAATTTTTAGATTCAGCATAACAGTTTTTGCAATTTTGTACAATATATTAATCATTGTTAATATTTTATTGAATATTATTAGAATATTTTGTAAATTTATAATCAAATTTTTCATTTTGTATGAAAATATGATCGATATAAATAGTTATTAATAATATTTGATATAAATAAAGTGATATCAAGTCATTTGTATTTTATTTCATAGCACATCTTTGCTCTAAGTTTTCACTACACTTCTTTTGTGGTCAATATCGACTCCGAGACTAACCTCTTGTTATTTTTACTAATCTATCGTTTATCATTCGACTTACGAGTGTAGTACAAAAATAAACTGGAATTTTTGGATAGATACGCGAAAAATTAACGCTTGGCGCCCCATGAACAGAGAACGACGGCGCTTAGAATACCCGAGATACCTGTGCTGTACTGTACGCGATAATATTTAGCAAACTTTATGTGTCCCACTTTTTAAAAACGTTGCAAATTTAATAATTAAACATTTCAATGAAGACACTTTCCTTTTAGCGTGAAAATAGAATCCAAATAAACTTTTGGAGTATTTTCTTCGATCATATCCAAATTTCGTGATTTCTACCATCACTTATGTTTCTCACATTGTATTTTCCAGATATCCCAGATGAGAAAAATATACAAAAAAATAAAGTTGGTACATACGATGAAGAAGCAAAGGATAACAAACCGAAGAAAAGAATTAAGCTTCAATCTAAAATAATATTGGAAAATGAAGAAGATGGTGGAAAGAAGAATCAAGAGGAATTAGGCGGATTGCAAGAAGTGACTATTGACACCGAAGAAGGTGTAGACGAAATAGATGGAAAGAGGAGGAATAAGAAGCTGTTAAAAATGGAAGAAGACGAAGTTATTGATGTTGAAGCACAAGAAGATCAAGAAATTAAAAAGCCTGCTAATAGCTTCGCAGCTAAAAAAACTGTTGCACAAGGTAAAACTATTTATTTGTCTCATTACTATTTTTAAAGATTATTCCTAGGGTGTTATGTCATGTTACTCGTGGTCTTTTTTTCTTTCTCCTGACGTTATACTTTTCCAAATTGTTTTAAATGGAACTGAGTTATCCATACTTTGTAGGTGGCCTCATCAAACTAGTTATTTCCTTTCTATGTTTTCCTCTATAGGCTCAACTTTCAAGATACTCCAATTCTACTTTTGCATATTCTATTCTATTATTTAATTATAAATCTTGTTTCTACCAATATGATTCCGAGGAATTGGAAACCACTAGTTGAATACGATTGTTTTTTAAAGATAACGTAGCTGACTCATTTCAAGTTTAGTTTGCTACGGTGAACTTTCTACTTGTTATTTATGCGATCACACCTGGTTGATCTATTTTCAAAATAAATGGAAATATTGCGCGTCATTTTTTATTTTCTAAACGTCAAAGTGCCGAAAGGTAGAAAACTTTCATCCATCTTCGAAGTTGAATAGTTTAGAATGTATGTATGATACTTTATCTTGCATCTGAATATATCTATCTCATGTTTACAGATGAATAAATATTTTGAAAGAAAAAGAAAAAAAACTTCTTCACTACGGCATTTATTGAATATAAACTGTCATTAACAGCTTCAGTGATTGATACACTGAAATCAATTTTATTGGAAAAAGTCACCATATAAATCTTCAAATTTTGGCATTACTAAGAAGATTCTACAAACTTGTCAAAGGAAGAGGATTTCTTTATATAGCGAAAAGATCATCATTCTTAGAAGATTTAGAAAAAATAGAAGCACCGAGATAGCTTACTAATATCCTAATTCATAACCATAAATACCAAACGTATACAAATGATAACATACAAATAAATTTGTTGCTTTGGTTGAAAAAACTATAAAAATCGTTTTGAAATGAGAATTATTGAATTATTACGAACAGTAACAAACTGAAAATACAAGAAATGAGGTCACAGAAATTAAAAATGCCTCAAGAACATATCACAGCATGAATAAAAGAAAAGTCTCAAGAAATACTAAACTAAATGTTTATAAAACAATTTAGAGACCAAAATTGAATTCATTGAGTGAAAATATTTGATTTGGTTGGATCATTTATGAAGAATGGAAGATTCAAGACCAGTGAAGAGAATGTGAGAAGCAAAAGTAGGCAAAAACCAAAAAGACGCGACATGAGACAAAGTAATAGGCACTAGAATTGAGAAAAGAATAAAAAGCAAAAATAACAGCACTTAACAAAAAAATGCATCAATTTTGTATATAGCGAATAACTGTAAACTTAAACAACACACCACGTGAATTGTACGGAGCTGTACTTACTATAACAAGCGAAGATAATCTCAGTAAAATTAAATAAAAGATGAATTTATTGGTTACAACTGGAATGGGATGTTTCCTTTATATAATTTGTCCAGGTTTCACGAATTTTTTGTTATATATTTGTTTTTACACTACAACTACTTTCTATTGATTTTCAAAACCTCGTATCTGATTGTCACACCTTTGCAATTTTGTAGAGTATAACCTGAGATGTATTTGGCAAAAACATTGTTTCCTGGATAGCATCCCTTATGGACCTTTCTGGACTACAAAGTCTTTTAAAAACTTTTCGAGCATCAGTTGATAGATGTTGTCGTATTTTTCTGTTTGGCCTCTCTCTGTACTAGACATGTAACGAAACTGCAAATCGACTTGTTGATACTTGATCTTGAAGCCGTGATTGCTAAATACTTTATAATTAACAAAACATTTTATTCAAGAAGAATTTGGTTCACAGTTCTCAACTAACTACTGACTGTGGACTGGAAAGTACCTACATGATGATTATAGAAAAATATTTCGAAAAATGTATATTATTCTATTTACGTTCATTATTTTCTCAGTATAATTTGATTTAATAACCGATTTTATTCAGGAACTCCAAGGGACTCATTTTTTGTCTAATGTTGTTGTTCATCTATACTTTCAAACAATTCACTGATTCTGAAAATTAAATATAAACGACCAGTGGTAACAAATATATTCGAAACAGAATACAATTTGAAACAGAAAAACTAACAAACAAAATAGAAGATGATATTATGATGATAGCAAATTGGAGAAAAAGAAATAACTAAAATGGGGAAAATATGAGATTAAATTAATTGCTTTTACATTTTGTGGAAATCGACATCTTCAATGACTAGCAATTTCAACGCTAAGCGGTTCAGATGTTGTTGGATCTCTTCAGAATGATATTTCGAGCCGTAGTCACTCAAAAATTGACAAATGACGTATATAAAAATGTGTGCTGATACGTATCAAACAGAATGTATAAACAATGCATAAATTGTTTTGAGATTTGTTTCAATACATAATTAGAAAAATTTTTAGAACGAAATATAATTATCATTTCAGTACTTTTTGTTTAATAGTATATACTTATTTCAGCCTTGAAAATAATTTCAAACTTTGCGAAAAATCGATTCAGTATAAGCTGAAAAGTCTCTTTAAAGTGTTTTAGCCAAGATGTAAATTTCTGAAATTGAATATAAGAAGACAATTAACATCTGAATAGATTTTTTTTGGAAACAATAGAGTCTGTCCAATTAACAGCGACAACTTTTTAAAAATCCAATTAAGACGCAGAAAATTTTAGGTTAGAAGTGAGATCTGAAAGAAAATAAGTTGAAAAGATTGCGTTGACAAATCCCGCAATTAATCCAATTATTTTTCTTAATTATCTTTCAGAAAAAGTATTATAGTTAAAAATGTAAATGTAGCAACAGCGCGGCTAGTTGGAATGTTGAGTGAAGCCTCGAAAAAAGTCGAAAATACACGACAAAAACAAACAACGCATGCATTCGAATAAATTGTAGGGGAGTTTCTACTTGACGATTTTTGAAAACTTTTTCTTGTTTTGTTGTAATGATACCTATAATTCAAATTCTTTTAGGTATGATGGATATTGCTCTGATAACAGCAAACGCTAACCAGCTTCGTTATATGGTGGAATATAATCAACACAGTTCCACGTTTTATATCAATGTTATCCTTATAACATTATCTCTTATCCTTCAGCTAGCTATAGGTATCACTCTCATATATAAAGGATGGTTTTATATACAAGGAAAATCGAAAAGTGTCGCTGCTAAGAGATTGAACATTTATGTTACTGCTGGAATATTCGCCATTACTATTATAAATGTTTTCATAGCTAGTTTTACCGTTACAGGACCTCCTCCGAAAGAAGAAGATTGAGAATTAATGTTCCACGTTAAATTTTTAATTGTATTCTGATTATATACGTTTGAAAAATAAATTACATCTGAAACTCATTATCCAGAATCCCGTATTCCTTCAGATTAATTAAGGACGATCTTTTCCTTTTTTCCAATCTGGGAATCTCCACAAATTTGACAAATAAAATCAGTTGAATCGTGTCGAAGCCCATTTGTCGACATAAGACCGCGCTAAACCTGATTTAATCCTTTAATTGCTTTCGAACGGGCTCAAAAGCCCTTCGAAATAAACGGCCTATCGAAGTCTCGTCCTTTGTCCTTAAGATGTTTGTCTAGGATAACACGGTATACGTGCATCGTAGCACTTTACTTGTTATATAGATAGATGGGTGCTTGAAATGTTCATCATCATTCGATACAAAATCGCATATGTTGAAGAATGACACTAAAAATGTTGAAAGGATTTGTAATAAGAAAGTTGGACGCACAATTTAAAACAAAAAAAAATTTATAGATTTGCTTTTTGTTATAACACGTATACTTAATCATCAACTTAATTCAAATTCAAAAGGGTTTTAATTATAATGAATCGGTTCGGAATATTAGTCCAGTGAACAACTCTAAAAATATGATCACTTCAGAATTCCATAAAAAAACATGAATTTGCGTGAAATTTTAGAATTAAGTTCTATTTACCCTTTCACTTCAAAATCTACCCTATGCCAATATGTTCAAATGATTATAAGGGATGTCTACCCCTTATTTCCAAAATTCAATAATTCAAAATTGAAACATTTAAAAAGTTGAAAAAACATTAGTAGTATTAAAATAAAGATCCCTTGATATTTTATGAAACTATTTATGTTTTTCAACACTCAATTAATTTATTTCAACACTGAAAAACCAACCCTTCTCATGATAAAATGGGAAAAAATAACTTTTTGACTACTTTCTTGAAATTATAAAAGTAATGGAGCTAAAACGATATCGGGTTTAAACGCTTGCTTACGTCACCAGCGCCGATCAAGTTTCGCCCGACAAGCTACAGCAACATCCACACCACGTTATTTTGTTTTACCAACCTATCGAATCGTAATAGTTATATTTTTTGTTAGGATATCGAAGCCTGGATCTACCACCACTATTATTTCACCAAATAAGTACCCTTAAGAGAGAAAAAACACGGAAAAATTGATGTGACGCAATGAAGAATAATCGGTTTTGTTGTGCATTTCAATTCGAGATAAATACTTAGTTTGTAACGTGATTTCCAAAGTGATCTAGGTGGACTACCACAGAATACTCGACGGGAGTCTAAGTTAGGTTTCGTTTTAAGAAACTCAGCAGCTGTAACAGGAAAAATTTGGAAAACCTCACACCATGGGAGAACAGTTAATTTCACCAGCTGTTGAAGAGGTTTCAAAAACTGTTCTGTACAAATCTTCATTTGACCTAGTCAAAAGAATTCATTTGATTAACAAAACTGTACAATATTGAAGAAGATCACTAAAGGTGAATGGATATTTAATGAGTGATTTTAATGAAAAAATCGATTCCATACACAGAGAATTTAATTTATAATTTATTAATATAATTCTTAAAAGAATTATACCAAAGATAACTGCAATTCACTGTATTATCCACCGACAACAAAGCAAAGAATTTATGATTAATCCGCTGAAAAAATAAGAAGCGATGTATGGATTACGCGCTTATTTATACAATGCTGTGATCAAAATGAAGAAGACTTCCAACGATTGCTGTTACATACCGCCGTTTGTTGAAAAGTGGATGTTTATAAAGATTTTACTCACTTTTTGACTCAGTTTCAGAGTTTCTGGAAAGTAAAAACCTAATTTAAAAGTATACCTGAATAACCTCGACTTATAATTACAAGGTAACAACCTCAATTTGATAAAAACAAAGTGCGTTTTTCCAGCTTTTCCTGATAAATTGAAATTTATGAAAGAAAATATTGGTAATTTTCACAGTTTTCAAACTTGTCACAGGTAGAATGTCTTGATCAAGATATTCAGACATACATTCAACATTTGATTGCCCTGCATGATGATTTGAAGACTTGAAGATATTCTGTCGATGGAAATACCACCATGTATCATAAACCCATTTGATGAAAAAGAAGTCGATAATTTGATATTAAGGACTAACTTGAGCTTAGTTCTAATTAGGAGCTGAAAATATATCCAGACTTCTAAGCTTTGTCATATTAATCCTTTGGACTTGAAATAAAAAAATTGAGTTGTGTTTATTTTGGTTAAAGATTTTTTCCAATTTTCCATGCCCATTTCAAGTAGATTCATAGAATTGTTTTTGTCTTGAAACGCCTACCAAAGCTCTACAACTTTCAAAATTTGTTCAGTTATGTACAATATACTAATTACTATGCAAATTTTTAAAAAATGTGTATAAATGTAAAATATTAGCTTTGTATATTTGGATTTTCTCAATTATCCATTGTTCTTCTGTAATATAAAGCGATTTTCAATTTTTTTTTCATACCAACAACCGTTTTGGTCATGTACTTTGTCATGAAACGATCTACTCGTATGTACAATTTATTTGAAATATACTAAATTCATCTAGATTTCGATTTAAAAAAAAAAACAAAACGTTTC
The DNA here is from genome assembly GCF_026250575.1 of Diorhabda carinulata. NCBI lineage: Eukaryota > Metazoa > Arthropoda > Insecta > Coleoptera > Chrysomelidae > Diorhabda > Diorhabda carinulata. The sequence goes on from NC_079461.1 coordinate 20,553,318, forward strand.
CTGAGCGAGTTCATCAACTGAAGCTTTTCCTTAATTAGAGAAATTGCCAGAGATGTGAATTTTGTACCTCCGGCATAATTTTCACGCATGCAACTTCGAAGTTAACTTCGTTTGCTAGGCTGCTTTTGTAGTTTTTCGTTCTTTGAAGTAATACATCAAAGAAAAAAATCATTACTGATGAATATGCGGTCATCGCATAAATATTGAAACGAATCTTGAAGAGGAGATTATAATAATAAATAAAATGCTTTAATTTTGAGGTTTTTCATTGTTGAATTCAATTATAGTCCAGCGGTATCATTAACAAAAAAAATGAAAGGAAAATTGATACATCGTCAGTTTTATTTACCAAATCTTAATAGTTCTTATCGATTTTGAAGTAGAATATGCAATGAAAACCGTTTTAAGTTATTAAGGAAGTGTTGTAAGCTATGTGGTAACTGTTTACTAGATTAAGTATCCAACATACAACCCTAATTTGACACCTAATGACCAAATAAATCACATGATTACTGCCTTTTGTACTTGCGGCTTCTTTTGTACTTGCTGTTGGAGAATACCTAATCAGCTTATTTTTCCAATCTGCTGCGAATCCTCTTGAATAGTCGACCAAGGTTAGTTGAGGGTGTGAATTTCATGATATGCGTTTTGTTTCAACTTCTGCTTTAGCATTTTCCAAAAAATACTTGACTGAGTGTTCGTTTTGAGTCCTCTGACACACACAGACACTCTTTTTACTATATCTTAATAACTTTAATTATATTGTCATTAGAATGATTTCAAATCAAATCACTCAGCCACAGCAACGCGTGGCCGGGTCTGCTAGTAAATCATATAATGAGCAAAATCTACCGGCAACAATTGGGGGTGTAATCATGAAAAGAAATGACTAATGATTAATCGAACAAATTTTTTACTACGATTTTGTAGTATAGCAAAAGTTAGAAAAAACATAACCATATTTGATCCTTCTTTTAGGACATCCTACCACCGATTAGAACGAAAGTTTTTTTATTAATTACCAATTTCAAAACCTGCCTTGCAATGAAAAGTATGTAGTTTGGCTAAAGTCTAATATTCATTTTTATAAAAGTGTCAATAATGTATTTGGCACGACTTCAAAGTACACAATGAGCTGACTAATATCGAGTACAAATTATAGACGCCAGTTATATTTTCGATGTCCGAAAATATGTTTTTAAAATTTATTGAACTCAAAATTACAATTTTTCAATTTTATGATTTCTGAAATGTTTTTCTTTAAATTTCCCAATTAACCGAATTATTGAAATAGTTGCACAAATTATTATTAGTTCGAACCCTTGGCTCATTAAATTGACCATAGATTTTTTCAAATTCATCCACATAAGCCATGACATCTTCTAATGAACTACGCTTCTTAAGTTGCATGTTATTTTTAATAGTGCCTGAGCATCCTGCAATGAAGATGTTTCATTGCAGTTTTTTCGCAATGATTCATTTGAAATTTTTTGTCTGTTTCACTTTAATTTAAATTGTTACTGATTCTCTGAATCGTCTGACTTTTTAATGATTGTAACCTATTTCCAAAAGTTATCAAATCTTCGTTTTTAAAGGGTATTGTTCGTGTTAATTCCTGTAATATACAATTATATAGTGATCCATTAATATTTAGCATCTATATATACATTTGTTGTCCATCATAAGGTTACATATCTTCTAATTTTAATTAAAATAATTCCCAGTTAATATTTTTTGTGTTTGTAGTAGTCTTTGGTCTTTTATATATCTTATTAAATGTATCTAATAAATTATCTAAATCGTTCATAAAAATTTCAATGCTCAAAATTAATTAATTAATAAATTCTCTTCCTTCCAAGTCAATTCGTTGATAAGTCTAGATTAAAATAAAATAAAATAAGGAAACTTGCACTTATTGTAATTTGAAGTCCTGTCCCTCGATGAAAGTAGATTTCGTGCTGTAAAAAATAGCGACCACACGAATCCGAATGACTGCGCCACTTATATTTTCGATGTCCGAAAATAAGTTTTTAAACATTTATTATATAAACTCAAAATTACATTATTTTTATAAATTTGAATAGACAGAATTAATTTCATTAACGAATTAACTACAATTCATTTCAAAGTGTTTACAACGATCTTATTTTTATATTAAAATAAATGCTGACACATGTTTACCGTATTAGTTTTTAGAATATTCTAGATGTTTCTTCATATAGATATATATATATATATATATATATATATATATATATATATATATATATATATATATATGAATGTTGTAGAAAAAAGCGTTTTACCAAATATTATAACCCACTTCCCGTACGGGGTTGTATATCGAATCGGATCAAATGGAATTGTGAAACACCATAATGGGAGGCAGCGGATTGAAATTAAAAAAAAGGTTTGCTTCAAAGCGATATTTGTCTTTGATATGGGACTTTTTATATGCGGATTGCTACTTCTCTGTTCAACAGACACGTCATTTAAACTGATATATCTCTGAATTTGACATTTATTGATGAACCACCGTTTTTTAAATATTACAGAATAATCTGAATATTTATACCAGAGCTACTACACATTCTTGGGTTTTCATTGGTCTTTTATAACCACGAGCTGTACAGAACAATAGAAAAAGGTTTGGACAGGCCAAAATCTACAAGGTACACTGCACAGTCTACTGTTAAAGAAAGTTCAATAGAAAGAATCGATATTGTAGTATGGAGAAGAAATGGGGTGAAACATGGATCAACGAGGGACACACACCAAATAAATTTCGTAAAAGATAAGATTTTTTTAATAGTTTAGGTTCTCCATAAAAAAGGCGCAGACACATCGGCAGTTCAAACGGTTTTGTTTTAAAGGTGGCTTTTTTGACTTTTGAATCTACTAGCTCCGGTAACTCCCATGAGGAAATGAATGTTGATGTATAAAGAATTGTTTGAACAAATATCTTATTCCTGTAAAATCCTCGAACAAAATAAACACAACAAAGACTGTTTGTACATCTGAACCTATCGTGAAGGTTGGATATTATTACGTATGTTAAGATTTACAAAGCGTTTTGTCTGTCAGCGCCTCTGGTGGTTGTAAGTTGTTTCGGAGAAGCTTTGCAGCCACTCTACACTTATATCTAGAAGATATTTTGTACAAAATTGTACATCTTAATGCTCTGCTCCAAAATACTCCTCAAGAAGGCTATTTTTTGGTGTTAGTACTACTCCTTGAAGTTACTTAACCTTTTAAGCGAAGTGGGCAGGTTATTCTCTGAGTAGATGCTCTACTGTTTCTTTGGCTTCCTCTCAGAACCTACAGTTGTCGTCCTCTGCCATATCCATCGTATTTAGGTAGTATTTGATGGGGCAGTGGTTAGTCAAAAGACCGATTACCAATTTCATGTCGTTTATGGTAATCACGAGAAGTTTTTTAGACTTTTTAATTCTCTTAGGAATGGAATATTTCCACAGTAAGATCTGATTCTTTGGCCATTCGTTTAGTTCGTTATTTATGTGGCATCTCGTGAAACCGAAGTAGGGTTCTGGTCCAAGGTATGGAGTCGTTGCTCCTTTTTTTGTCTAGGCTGTCTCCTCCATTTCCTGGGTAATTTCGCTAGTGTTTTTAAAGTTTGTTTCCACTTCCAATAATTTGGATCTGTACCCAATATCTTTCAGGACCTTGCTAGCAACTCCACCTAAAAAATGATGAGTGATGTTCCTAGAAGTATGATGAGCTTGCATTTTGGTCCAGAAATGCCAAATCCAGCGCTAGGCTTCGAACCGTAGGGGTAACAGAGATATTTATTTCGAACCTACCTCTGGTGGTTGAATCAACAAGTATAAATATTACTATTAATATATTATCTGAATTTAAAATATTTAAATCTGAAAACATCAGTGAGAACATCACGGATTCATTATGTTATCTTTTAAATGAATCAGACCCTGTTTCCAATAATCTAATTCAAAGAAAATCAAAACTTTTTATTTTTATGAAAGAAAATGAGTTTATTCAGAATACAGATGTTTACTTGATTCCAATTAAAGTTATAAGAAACGGAAAATATTTTTATTGGAGGATAATATATTTTCGATTTTATATTCTTGTTGAAGATGTTTGTCATATCCTCAAAGTAAGTACCGTTTGGTTATACAGATACAGAAGAAAATAATTTTTGTACAAAAATCTACAATCTAAATGTACTAATTTTGTATGCCCTCTTAAAAAGATTTCTCCAAAGAAATATTTTACTTGTAAGAATAGACGAAAGTCGTTAAGATCGAGATCCAGGCTATACAGAGTATGATCAAATACATCCCAGCCAGACTTCTGTAAGGTTGAGCAAAGTTTTGGCAATTTCAGTAAAAAATTCATGAATTGGTGGTCGTCTATGTAAAAGTATTGATGGTTAAGCGGCTATTTTAACTTTCCCGCGTTATATGACAGCATACTCACGTATCTAACGTCTCAGTTCGAATTTATTCATAAAACTACAAAGTGTAACTATATATAAGAACTCTATGGTGCATTGATTATTTACTTAAAAAAATTAATAAAGAATAAAAAGCGTTTAGGGTGATGTTTTGTCAATTTGAAGATTATTTAATTCACTGTACATGGAAAGTAATAGAAATAACAGTGTTAAGATTGGTGACTGGCGCTCCAGTGATTTATATATCGCTCAACCCGAATGTCAACTGTCATTTATCAAACATTTTGAGCTGAAATAAGTGAACCAAGTGAACTAATTCAAGATAGGTTGGTTCCGATTAGTGAGAAATTGATAGAGCAACTCATTAGTTAAATAATTATTCGATTTTTCGATGTCATCGACTATTTCTTTCTTCTCGGTTGTCTCGACATGCATTTTGTATTAGAAGTTGATCATATTTAATTGTCCACTTAGCAACTTTTCACCAAATGTACTGTCGGTAAAAAATATTCAGTTTGAATAACCGATATCGCGGCTCTATCAAATGTCAAATGTCTGTGTAAAATAAAAAATTCTAATCTACAGGTTACAGTGAGAGTAGGATGATGATGAGTATTTCGATACTGAAAGACACTCTTCTAAACACACCCCCATTTAGCATAACATTCAAAATAACTTAAAATCTGTTGTGGTTCTTTCTACCTCCGGGGGTTTTGTTCTTGATTAAATTTAGGAACATTTTACATGAGAAAATAGGGAGACTTTCGTGTAAAATGAACGATTCAGGTATGTAAAATATAAGTGGGGTCAAAGAAGGAACATACCAGCTTCGGGTAATGGATAAAAGGTTAATTTGTAGTTTGGTGAATGTTCTTCAGGTCTCTATAGGCCCGTTGCCGTTATTTAACATATAAATTGATTAAACTGAATAATCTAGTGTTTACCATGCATAAGATATATTTGCTTGATGCGATTGAGAATAACGGGGATTACAATTACGCGGAGAAAATCACAACGTAATTATCTATATTTTTAACGAGTATACAAAACATCCCAAACATTTATATATTAATGTTTTGTTGTGAGATTGTGGCAATCAAACAAAAAAGAATATTTTTTTTAATAGAGGAATTGCAGCATATTTGGTATACAACAGGTAATTTGGGATCCTTCCATATCTGGATTAATATGAGCGCCATCTGTGTTTTTATGCTCTTAACATTATAAGGTACACGATGCCATCGAGTGTTTGAAATGGGACGCCATTTTGACATTACAGTTTTTGGTTAATATATTGAAAACTTGTTGGGGGCTGGTAACTTTTCAAGCAGGAGCTGTTGGATTCACTGAAAGAGGGTCCTTAATAACTTTAATTTGTATTAACCCCGTAGAAATATTTACCCTTCCCATGATCATTTTCCCCGCGTGTTTGATAGACATTTTTATAGGGTTTTTGTTAAATTTGATTATTTCTCTATAATTTTCGTAGTTTCTATTGAGGTATTCCGTTCCACGTTAAATTTATCCTCAAACAACAAACTAGTATTGCAAATAAGCTACAGTTCCCCTATATACGAGAATGATTCCAGAAGTATCCGTCCTGACCTAGAGATGGCGAGAGTTGCTTGAAAAATACCACTGTACAAGGAAAAGTTTTGTCATCGTTTTTTAAGACAATACTTCCATTTAAAGCCATCTACCGAACCATTATAAAAGCTGAAATAGATTCTACTCTGGGATCGACTAAATGAAGTAATGACTGCAGAAATGTTAAAAAAACAAACAAACAAAGCGGTTCCAAATGATCGTCGACTGAAGGTGCGCTAGCTAGCAGACATTCTAGACATTTCAAAAAATGCGTTACATCACATTTTAACTGAAAATTTGGACATGAGAAACTGTGCGCAAGATGGGTGATGCGTTTGCTCACAACAAAAACAGCGTTGTTGAAGATGTTTCCAACCATTTCATAACCATGGATGAAGTGTGGGTCCATCACTTCACACCCGAAACAAAAGAACAATCAAAACAATGGACTGGAAAGGGTGAACCGGTTCCAAAAGAAGCAAAGACTGTTCCATCTGCAGGTAAATTAATGGCGTCGGTTTTTTGGAATGCGCGTAGGATAATTTGAGATAGTTTGAGCGAAGAAATCAAGTATTTGGCTAAGAAGAAAGTGTTTTATTAAGAAAATGTACCAGCTCAAATATCCGTTATTGTAATGGCCAAAATAATCATTGAAATAAAGTTTGAATTGCTACTTTATGCACCCTATTCGCCAGATTTATCCCCTTCGGAATATTTTCTGTTCCCAGACTTAAAAAAAAACTGATTTAGACATACCATTAACCGAGATTACAGCCATGCGCATTATTTTCTTTGTTAATGTTAATTGATATCCTTTTAAATAAAACTTTTTGTTTGAAAGCTTATTTTTGTTATAAAAATATGCTTTCTGTGCTCGCGTTTTTGTAATTTATTTTCATCGTTCTCATCCTTTTTCACAGTCTCTTAATGCAGACAAAAAAAACATTATCCGATATCGAGATTACGAAACGTTGCGACTGTAAACTCAAATAAATATTTCACGACGAAACGCGTTGACAGGAGAGCTTTTGTTTTTATTTTTAGGAAAAGAAACAGACATGTGATTCTTATGTTTGTATCTGTATCTTTTATATTTCATAAACTCGAATATTATAACAGATTTTATCCACAAGCACGAAATTGAATAAAAAAATGTGTACGAACAGATATAAGCAGACAATAATACTTTTGATAAAAAATATAATGGAAACCGTGATGTACTCTCTTGGTTCAATAGCGCAACTAACACGTTCATAGATTTGACGGTAGATGGTGCTATGATGTCCAGCCAATCACAGACATAATATAGTAGATAGATACGTGGTTGATCTGGGATGCATATCTACTTGTTAATCTGATTGTATCACATATTCAGTGGTACCTGAAATGAGTATCTAAAAGTGTTTAGTTTTATATTGGGATGAGACAAGATGGCAAGGGTTTGGGGTTAGTAAAGGGTGCACAAGTTTTTGCGCTCCAACTTAAACACATAGTACATCAGTTTGACCGTTATAGTTTTCATAACAGCTCTGATATACCGAGCAGGTATATCCAAATATTCATCCGCAACATTCGTTTAGATTTTCGCAAGACCAGTTACCCTAGCCTAAAATTTGTTAAAGACATATAGCTTCTATGACGTTCTATAACCTGGAATTTTACCATAAGGTCCAAAAGCGGAAGATCAGTTACATACCAAGAATAGTTTTGTGACCCCTAGATACTATATTATTCTTGAGACACAACTAGCAATGTTCAATGTCACGTATATCGAGTTCACAGCAGATAACTTCTAAAGAAGTTTTGTTGAATGCTTATTTATGTCAACAAATGCCTCCACTACCTAAGGCAACCTTCTTAATCATGTGGTGTCGAGTCAAATCTATGGATTTGGCAGTCAATTGCTCAAACCACATCTATGTCTCATAATTTCATTATTTAAACAAGTTGTGACCAATTTGAACACGTACTGGTTTATCAACTGCTTTGATGAGTTCGTTTTTGGCGTTAAACATGGATCTCTTCATTACAAGTTTGAAAAAAACGCCAAAGAAGTTCTTGAAATGTTGAAATCCATTTTTGGTGATAATTAAGCGATTTTCAAGAATTTTTATTAGTCATATAAAAGTCTAGAAACTGGACAATTTTGATAACTTCACTGATGACTTTTAGTTTCCACCACAAGTACCACTTCTACAAAATGTTCGAACGCCAGAAAAAATTAAAGATTGATATAATAAATGTACTTACAAGATTCGATAATGCAGCCTGCAGATTTTGATGTGCAGAAGTCGAAACCTCTATCGACATTCTCTCAAAATATCTCCAAGTTTATATAAAAATATGTAAACTGGAAAAAGATCTTATATAAGCAGAAAAACAATATACATATATCTCAAATATGTTCCATTTACTCTATTCAGCTTCCGACCCTCCGAAAAAACAGATTTATAGATATTAATCCGGCCCTTTGCGGTAACTGAAAAGGAAAATCCAGCCTGAAAAAACATGACACGTGCCATATGGGAAACAGTCGACTGAAATTTTTATACGAAACATTGTTGTCCACAGCATGTAAGTTTTTTTAATTTCAGGAAACGGGAATAGGCAGTTATTTTTATAATATTTTGAAATATAAATTTTTCGTTAGCGTCTTTTAAAAACGATTCTATAAATTTAGGCAAAGGACTAACTATTAACACCATGTGAATGGTGAGTTTTTATAAAAACAAAAAATGAGAGCATTATTCTACATTTAAATCGAGCTTAGTTTCGTTTCTTTCTTCAGTTTCTTATCTTTTAGTCCATTTTATATGTTTCTGTTGCTGAATTATCAATTTAGATAGGACAGGCATCTCAGTATTTAAAAAATAGTTATAAAGATCATTTGTATGATAAATAAATGCATTATTAAATCATGAAATATCAAAAAAAAAAGATTTTATAATAAAAAATCATTCTTATAACTTTTGATGAACTAAAAATCATAACAACTAAAAGATAAATTCGTGTTAGGCAACGCCGATTTGGCTGAAAATTTGTAAGAAAGTAGGTTAGGTTAAGTTAGGTTAAGTAAACTAAACGTAATATAATCTATGATTAACTATGATTCAATATTTGACAATTACAAGTTTTGAAGTTGACCTGTTGATGTGTTTGTTTCGAGTTTCTATTAGCTTATCGTACAACCACCAACATTGCAAACGAGAAGACTATAAAAAACCAGAAATTACACGTGAAGAGTGCCGCGTTAGTTTGGTTCTACTTGGTGCTTTTCAATCACAAGAATAAAGCGAAGCAGCGGCTTAATTGGCAATGAAAAATCAATTAGCAAGGCCTATATATCAACATCATAAATTTAGCGCATAGAAGCTTTCCGGGGACATGCCGGGATTGTGATCTCATAGTAGGAAACTGATATTCCTATTTTTAACTCGATGACATGACAGTAAACAGTAAAGATGTTTTCTAGCAAACACTCGAAAATACAATAGTTGCTTCTAAATGATCTAATTTGAGGCAGTCATTTTCAAAGAACGATCACTTAATCAGGCATTCACATAAATTGATGTTTCCAGCAGATTTGAGTTTAAACGTCTTCAATTTCCTATCCGGTTTGCATTCGTTGTGACTATTTATAATTAAAGAGTCCTCCATGGACTCTAAACCCAAAGAGTGATTAAGTAAATTCTTTGCAATCCCTTCCAAGAGCCTCGTTGGGTTTGAAACCAAAACAATTAAACTATTGATAAACGTACTTTTTGTAGTTGACTTTTTTTTAGACGAATGAAAGCTTTTTTCTGATGCGATTTTAGTTTTAATTGTCACGTTTGAAATATAGCGATGGTTATAAAACATTAACAGATGATGTAAATTAGGTGCTAAGAGGGTTGTATATTGTATTTATAAAACGTATGATGAATTTTCACGATGGCACATTTGATAAATGTTCCGCTTAAAATAAACAGATGTTGAAAGCGTGAATTACGATTTCATCATAAAATTTAACGCCTGATAGCCCATTAATTATATACACCGTGACCAATTCAAATAAACGATAAACTTAGTTTAAAAAAAAATCCTGGAAGGTTTGAAATATAAATATAAATATAAATAAAAAACTGGAACATTTTAAGGCTGTTTCAACTTCTTTAGTCGTCGAATAACCCCATACCCAGCACGTAATGGTATAAATAATTATTCACTTTAGCTTTTATCTCTAATCTTTAGCACCAGATTTTTTCCAATCTGATGCCACGTCAATTCAAAATAATGATCAAGGAAAAGCAGTAAAAATCTCAATTCCCACATTCATATTTAATAAACTTGATTTTGAATACCCAACAAACATTTTATATTTCTCATAGAAGAAAATTTCATCCCAATTCACGTTATTACACTCACGAACTGCAAGTGCACTGATTATATGTGGACATGGAGAAGAGCACCGGTCTAGATTGTGGCGAGAAGACGCACTATTTAAATACATATATTGATTATATACGTCATAAATTATGCAAACAAATTCTATAATAGAACATAATTTGTAGGTTAAGTTTTCCCCCAAAAGGTTATTTTATTGCTTCATCCCTCAACCGTTGTCATTATTGTGGATGATTAAATTTGGGAAAAAAAAACATATTTCCAAACGATAGACCTAATTTTATACAATGCGAGTTAAACTTTCGAAAGCCAAACGAACCCAGTAATTTGGATCTTTTTCCCATTTCCCGAATCATTTATTTTCATTGTTTCGGAGACGGTTGGAGATGAAACCAACGGGGAGCAGTTAATTCCAATATGCATAAATCGATAGCAATGGTAAAATATAGGATTATTACTATATTAAAATTTGTTTTAGTCGTTGTAAAATCCATATCATTTTAATAAATAATATAAGCTAGTTTTTTTTCAGACTTGTCGAAGATAATTCAATAATTCCATCAAAATAACTAATTATCTTTATTAGATTTTCTAAAATTCTTGAATTTCTTTTTATATACTTCGTATGGAGAGATAGGAAGATAGATCAAGTGAAAGCACTAATCCCAGTCCTATAAAATCGAGATACAACCATCAATACGTCTGTATATATTGCAGAAAGGTTTAAAATTGAAGAATGAATTAAAAAGCAAAAAAGAAAATGAAATTTCGGATTTGCTTATACTGAAAAAACTGAAAACAACAAATTTTGGAAGTTGTAATTACACATTTTGGTAATTAATCGAATTATCTGCAAAGTTAAAGAGCTCTATCTATATTTTGCTCCAGAGAACGGATCGGTGAGGAGGGAGCTCCGAGCTCTTTCCGATTACCAGCTCTGGCTCGATACAATCGCCACTCTCGGCAGTCTCGATTCAATTAAAATCGCGAAAAGTTTTGTGCGCAAAATTTTAGCAACTGCGATTTAGCACTTTTTAGTCGGCGTTTTAGTACTGCTCCTTTATCTGGTCATACAGTAATGGATACTTCCTCACTTCTCCAATAAGCTCTTCCCGACATCATTGCTAATTCATTAACAAAAAACAAACATTGCAAAAACTCAAAAATATTATCACAAATTCCAACAGAGATGCGTCCTGCAGCCGTCAAACGATCGGAAGCATGATCGGAGTCGAATAGGACTTTGATCGGACACGTGTAGGTGTAAACTACTCTGTTCAAATTCTAGTATCATTGTCAGACACTCGTCCGACTGTATGATCGTACTCGACTCGAAAGGATGCATGGTAGGTGTGTCCCGGCCTTTATCCTTTTCGAAATTTCGAAACAACCAGTGATTGATAGCCAACCGTTCTGGTTTTTAAGTGCAATAAATTTTTATAGCCCAGTTAAAAACTAAATCTTCAACATAATTATAGTTTTAAGAAATTAGTCAGTGGAAATTATACTGCAGTGATTCCAGGTGCATCCTTAAGGATCCAAGGGAAGCTCTACAGCTCTACTTGCATTTCCATAGATAGATGTTTAAGGGGGAAAAAATGTCTGATTGAGAGGTTCCCACTTCAGAATCTCTGTTCTAATATTGTCGTCGACAATTTTTTTATCGTTTCAAATAAAAAGGAAGTAAAGCTAATTGGTCTGAGAGATTTGAGATGTGTGGTGTCTTTCTTTCTTGCTTTTGGTATGGAGGTTCTCCAAAGCTTTGTCATGTACACCAGATCTAGCCCTATGACACTTATTGATGGCAAATAGTTTAGGCAAGTTGCTCTAGTCCCAAACTGATCTTCGTTTTGAATTGACAAAAGCTTTTTCTTGGTCTAGGAAGGCAATATATACCTCATTTGCTCTTTTATTTTGCACATGTTTCCATAGACAAATAACACATTATACAATACATTTGAAGTTGATGAACGCATAGAACAAAGCATAAGTAATAATGTTTATTTTAATTCATTTAAAACGATAAAAATGTGTAATAACATCTACAAACGGGTAGGATCTAACTCCAGGAGTGTACGTAGGTGTAAAATATCATCACTCCCACCAATCGTATCTCAAATTCGTAGCTGTAACTTGTAAGATGTTGCATTAACTCCAATTTTAATGTGAGTCATTCATCAGGGCCTTAATGATACCTACTAATTATACCGTTTAATGATGGGACCGTTGAACGTTTTCGTCAACTTGAATTATTTCCAAACGTCTTCCCTTTTAGTTCGTAATGGCGTCTGAGCCGATTTTCAACAGTGGCAGAGGGCGCTGGAAGCAATCAAAGGATTATTCTACCTTCATAAGTGATATTTTAAGTTAGTATTTTGCATTTAGTGTATACATTTTTATTTATAAAACTATTAAATATATTAACTTTTGACATCGGAACCAAAATCATCACTTAACATTGCTTTTTCAAGTCCAAAATAATTCGAGAAGCCATAGCAATAGGAAAATGTCAATTTTGTTTGAAAGGACAATAACTAGAACTTAACATCAATCTGTAAACATATTCTTCATGCACTTTGCTTCAATAATGATAAATTTCTATAAAACTTCCTCAAAAGACACAACCCGTTGATCTCCTAGATCACATATGGGCAACCACCGGCTCGCGGGCAGGATCCGGCCCCGTGTAAGATATGATCCGGCCCGCGAGACATTTTGGAAAAACCCAATTAAAAAAATATTACACTAAACTAAGTACTTATACTTAGTACTAGAACATATACTAGTACATATCTTTAAAAGAAAACACTTGTTTGTGCTTTTTATCTTATCCGGCACCGGATATGATATGAATAGACTATAAAAATGTGGAGTCATCAATAGACTAATGAATCCCATAGCTTACACAAGTCTCCTTGTGTTGCCTTAGTTTACTCACGGGAGTGACGGTGAAGCGGCAAACATCAAAACCTTCGATGTTTGCCGCCTCACTCTTTGATAATCACCGCCACTCGGCTTGCCCGATCAAATTCTTTGAAGTTTGCCGCCTCACGGGCTACACATCAAAAGATTTTATTTATTGCTTCTCGATTATTCTAAACTAGTTTATTCCAGATTATTCCTTCATTTTGTCTATATAAGCGGGTGGATGGCCCGAAAGTTAGTTCAGTTCTATTCCAGCTACCGAGGTGATAACTCAGACAAGCGATATCCTAGCGAACGGCTAGAGCCGTCAACTTGCTTTGTGAATTTGTGTGCATCTTGAGTGGTTACTAACTATAGTTTGTTATTAAGTTTATTGAACGAAAAGTAAAAAAAAAATGATGTCTGGTGGAAAGAAACGAAAAGTAGATACAGAGGGTCGCCAGTTTCAATAAAAATGGACTGAAGAATTCTTTTTTATCTTGCACAATGGTAAGCCTATTTGTTTGCTTTGTAATGAATCCATTTCAGTAATGAAAGAATTCAATATAAAGAGGCATTACTCAACTAAGCATGCTATACAGCACTCACTGACAAGACAATTAGGAACAGACAAAATCCAGAAGCTTATTGAAGCAAATATTGAAAAACAGCAACAAATGTTTCATAAACAAAGAACACAACTTGATAATGTTGTGAAAGCTAGTTTTATAGTTAGCTCAAAATTGGTTGGCAAAGGCATTAAAACCATTTGCCGAAGGAGAATTTATCAAGGAGTGTATGTTAGAAGTTTGCGGTGTTTTGTGTCCTGAAAAGAAAAATGAATTTGAAAAAATTAGTTTGTCAAGACGAACTGTTGTTCGACGTATAGAAATGATGGCTAATGGTATAAAAACAACATTGACTGACCGTATGGCTGGTTTTGAATCATTTTCCATAGCATTAGACGAGAGCACCGATTTGTCTGACACAGCTCAACTGGCTATATTTATTCGAGGTATTGATAAGGAGTTCACTGTTACTGAGGAATTGCTAGCTTTACAGCCGCTAAAAGCAACCACTACAGGAGAGGATATTTTTAATGAAGTTCAAAAGGTATTCACAAGTATTGGCCTGCCATGGTCAAAATTAATTGGAGTATGCACTGATGGTGCACCTTCTATGGTCGGCTTACGAAAAGGTTTCATCGGAATTTTGAATGAAAAAGCAACAGAATTACATGTACAAAAAGATGATTTGATAGTCCTTCATTGCATTATCCACCAACAGAACTTGTGTTCTAAGTCCATTCGACTCCACAATGTTATGAATGTGGTAGTAAAAACCATCAATTTTATTCGATCCCGAGGGCTTAACCATCGTCAGTTCAAGACGTTTTTGGATGAAATATCAGCTGAATATAACGACGTAACATATTATTGTGAAGTCAGATGGATGAGCAAAGGAAAAATGTTGAAACGGTTTTACGAGCTTAGAAATGAGATAGCAGACTTTATGAAAATAAAAGATAAGCCACTATCTGAATTGAGTGACCCAAAATGGATATGTGATTTAGCATTTCTGGTCGATCTTACAGGCTATTTGAATGATTTAAATTTGAAACTTTAAAAACAAGGATAGTTAGTAAATGATTTGTACAGCCATTTGAAAGCGTTTCAGATCAAACTACGCTTGTGGGAGTCACAGATGCAGTCTGGTAACAGTTACTATTTCAACACGCTCTCTGCGTATGAAAATATTGCTTATGCTCAATATGCTGAAGAACTCAAGTTACTGTCGGAACAATTTTCGAACAGATTTAGCAACTTCAAAAACATGGAAGAATGTTTCAATTTATTTGCTACTCCTACAAAATGTAATGTACAAAATGCTCCAATACACTTACAAATGGAGTTAATCGAGATACAAGAAAACTCACTCCTAAAATCCAAATTTGAAGACGTAGAGTTGTGCGATTTCTACAAAAAATACCTAGAAGAAGACAATTTTCCTCAGCTTAGAAAATTCGCAAAAGATTGATTTCTGCGTTTGGCAGTACTTATAAATGCGAACAGTTCTTTTCATTGATGAAAGTTAATAAATCAACACATCGTACAAGACTGACTGACGATAATTTGGAAAATTCTTTACGTCTTTGTATCAGTGGAATTCATCCAAATATCGATGGATTAGTTTACCAAATTCAAGCTCAAGTGTCTCATTGATTTCTGTGTATTTAACTTTTGTAGTTTGTAACAATTGCAAATGTAACTATTTAATTATAATGTTGTACCATTTTTTAAAATTTCATTTTGTTATTTTAATAAATACAATAATCACATTGTCAATATACACATACATGTCAATAATAAATACATAATACAATAATAACATTGTCGTATTATTTCATGTCTAATATCTATCGCAAAACAATATTATCACTACTTTAAAATGCACTAACTACTTTTAAACGCGGCCCGCGAACGTTTTGCACGCTAAAGTTTGGCCCTCAGCATGTCAAAGGTTGCCCATACCTGTCCTAGATTCTCAAGGTTAAGACAACTGGACTCATGTTAGTAGTAAGAACTTTAGGAGTATGCAGATTGAAGTTTTGTATCAGTTTGTTGTATGGAATAAGCACTAAATAAACCAAAGACCATCATAACCTCAATTTACTCAGAAATTGTTTTTGATATGTTAGAGAAATTGTCAAGACTTATACATTAACTACCAGCGTTAATTTGAAAAAAGTTTTTTTATGTGCTAGATCAGCTATTCCCAAAGTAAATTTCGCAAAACCTAATGCTTTCATACAAAAATTGCAAAATTATTTAATAATAATATATAATAATATAGTTAAGGATAATATCCAATAAAAATAACTGATAAATTGCAATTGCAATCATTGCAGAAGCACCTTCTGGACACAGATGTTGATATTGAATGATTTAAAAGATGGAATCATCATCAAGAGTCAACATATGATGTGGATTATGAAGTAACCTTGTATGTATATTGTAACAGTTTTTTTGAATCTGTCTCTGTTGATGTTGATTGTAAATACCATGAAGGTAGATACAACTGTTAAAAGCGGTTTACGAGCGACGATGGAGCGGAGCGAGCGCGCAACGAACGTGTCGCGAACAAACTGGATTTGTTATTTCGAAGACGCCGAAAGCATCGACGAATTTGTGAGGATCCATTATCAATAAATCGAATGGAAGAGGGCGATTACTTAATGTTGTTTTGCAAACGAATAAAAAATAATCCAAACAAATTTCAAGACCTACATTTTAGTTGTTGCATCCGATACAAACTAACTTGAGACCTGAAGACATAAATATTATATGGTTTTTGATATTTGGTAACCCTGA